>NW_027556291.1:29782165-29952165 GCF_003287225.1 Phascolarctos cinereus
AGTATGCCATCACCCAAAAATTCACAGCATGTATTATTAAAGTTTCTAGTTTCATTGTTAAATAAGTTGTAAACAACAGATTCACAGGTATTTTTGTTTAAACGAGGCAACCAGAGAGGGAAGTGAGCCAACAGTAAAGCGAAGAAGTTTTTCTCTCGTTGCTCACTCTTTTGGGAACTCCCTAAAGTTCAAGCACTTTGGGATGACTAAGATATAGAAGTCAATATCCGAAACTGCCAAATTTTCAATGGTATTTTCTTCCTCCTTATAATTCCCTCTAGTGCCAGGGCTGTCAATGAAACAGCAACGAGTGGGCAAACCAGAGAATCAGGTCCCAAGACAGCCCGATGCTCTGCCTCGGTTGTTCAGTGTGCTCCCATTGCAGAGGTAATTTTCTGCTGCAGATTCCTTGTATGTCAAACGTAGATGAGAATAAACAGCTTGTTTTAAGAAGTTTCATTGTGGGAAGGAAGAATCTGCTTTCTTCCCCTCACAAATGGCCTTGCAAGAGTCCACTGAGTCCACCAAGCCCAGTTCTAAGAAGTGTATGAATCCGAATCCCTCCCCCCCACCCCCAAACAAAACACTAACGTACTATCTGAAACTTGCAATACTTTTCCTTTTCCTTAAATAAATATAGAGGACCGGAAGAAAGGTTTGTGAGGCGGGCAAACAAGGAGGTCTTCGCTAGCAATCCGAGGGTGGAACTAGAAGAGCAAGTTACTCCGCAAACACGCAGGGAACACTAGGCGAGATCAGGAGCAGCAGGTGGGGGTGGGGCGGTGCTCCCAAGTCTCACCTGGATCATGGCGAGGCTTTGCCTTTCTTAGCACCCCCCGCTGCTGGCCCAGAGCCGGGGGCATCGAAAGCGCTTAAGAAACGCTTACTGACCGAAGGAGGTCCAGCTAAAGCCCGGGGGGAAGGAGAGGGCGCGAGCTAAAACCCAGGAGTGGGGGGAAGCGAAGGCAGGAAGTCGTCCTGCACCCCCAAGAGGGCAAGTGAAGCGCGTGAGCTGGCAGGGCGGTGCAGGAGAGGCAGGACAGCTGGGGGGCCCCCTCGCGCCCCACCCCCCGCCTCACCTGTCCAGGGTCTCCACGCTGGGCTGCCGCGAGCCCACGGCCAGGGCGCCCACGGGCCGCGGAGGCCTCCGGCCGGTTCCGAAGCCGCCCAGGCCCCCGCCGCCGTCCGCGCCCGGCGCCCCCGAGTCCATGGCGGCGCCTCGAAGCTGGGGGGCGGCCGGCTCGGGCCTCGCCAACCGGAGCTGCGAGGGGGCTGCGCGGGAGTGGAGGGGGAGGAGGAGGGGGCGGGCGGGGGGCTCGCCAGGCGCGGCCTGGGGCCGCCGCCCTCGCTCTGCGGTCCGCCTAGGACGGCTTCAGGCAGCCCCTTCCAGAGGCTCTCCTGCCGCCAGCCGAGCCGCCGCCGCCGCCGCCATTAGCAGTCACCTGGCGACTCCTTGCTACCCACAAAGCCCCGCGCCTGGCCCCCGCAGGGGTGGCTACTCCCCGGGCCGGGAGGGGAGGGGAGAAGAGAGGAGGGGAGGGGAGGAGCTGGCGCCCGCGGGACTTCCCCGGTTCCCGCCTCTCGGTAAGATGCTCCTTCCCCACCTAGGACTCGCTGCATTTCCCCGTGCACTGGCCACACCTAGGGGAGCCCACCTTGGCCGTCTCCGTCCTCCCGCCTAGGGGCTGCTTCTTGGGACACCTGAAGTCCGTGGATAGATTTCAGTCCAAGAACTTGGATGGGAAAAAAAATGACTTTACTTTCAGTAATCTTTGGGTTCCTTTGTAATCCTATGCATTTTACTTTATGTATTTAAAAATATGATTCTGCCCACGGGGTCCAGGACACACAAAAAAGTTAAGAGCCCCTGAGGGTGGGGGTGCAGCCTGGATGGGTGTATTGCTATCTGCAAAGATTGCTTTGTTGAAGTCTTCTCAGGAAAGCTCCAGCTAGGGACGATCCTGGCCATGTCCCTTCAGTCCTCTGAGCCTCTTTATCGGAACAGTAATATAGGTGATGGATACAATGGTAGTTACAGTTTCTTCTAGTTGTAAATCTAGGATTCCCAAGATGCCTTCAGTATAAAGTACAAACTCCTGTGTGTGGCATTGAAAGCCCTTAGACTGAATCCGACAGACTTACCTTGCATATCCCCATGTCCACTCCATGTTTCGGCCAAACCTCTGTACTTGCTCTTTCTCAAGCACTTCTGCTATATCTGTGTCCTTGCAGTGGCTCCGCCCCGCCCATCTCCACCCAACCCGCCCACCCTTACTCCCACCTGGAATATGCTCCTTTCACCTCTGCCTCTTGGAATCACTAGCTCCCTTCAAGCTTCAGTTCAAATGCCACTCTCCGACACAAAGTCTTCGGGGACCTCCTCAAGGTTATTGCCATTAACCCCCCCACCCCCAACAAAAAATAAAAGTCCTTTGTATCTCTTTGGCCCTATTTTGTATTGACTTGTGTGCACGTTTGAGGTCAGGGGCTGTTCAGTTTTGATCCATGCATCTGCAGTGCCTAATGCCAGCATCTTGCAGGCGTGAAATAAGTGCTCTGATGATTCTGTTTTCCTTTACAAAAGTCATTGAAATAATCCTTAAATCTTGCCATACTTGCCACATCCCAACAAGTAGCTGCCAAATTGTGTGGACTCTATCACCAGGCCCTTATGACTCAATAGGTGATATTATCACAAGAGCTTCTTAAGTGGTCTCCTACTCTGGTTCCTGTTTTTCCCCTCTTCAATCCATCTCATACACTGCTGTCAAACTGATATTCCAAAAAGGTCAGACCATATCACTCCTCTTCTCAATGAGCTCTGGGGGCTCCCCATTTCCTCTATGATAAATACCAAGTCCTCTGTTGACATTTAAAGCACTTCCCAATCTGGCTCCTGCTGAGCTTCCTAGGCTCATTTCACATTACTCCCACTCACAAGCTCTATGTGCCAACCCAACTGGTTGCTGTTTTCCCTTACTCCAAATTCTATCCTTGGCCTCTATACAGTCATTCAACATTTATAAAACACTTCGAGTGGGGCCCCTTTATCCTATCTTTGACCTTGACCTGCCAACCCTCAGCCCTGGATTGCTTCCACTATCTGTTACCTTTGCTTCTACTCACATGCCACTGAAGCAAGCTAAATAAAATCAGGAAACTGTGCCGATTGGATCCACTATACATTTATTTTACATAATCTCAAGTGGGCCCTCCCTGTGGTAAGGCAACCCTTTCTTACCTCACTATCCCACTCACTACAGTGGTTTTTCCTAACCTTTCATCCCCTTCTCGAATCTCCCATGGCTCCTCCTCCCAATCTCTAGCTGAGAACTTTGCGTCATATTTCAATGAAAAAATTGAGACCATTCACTGAGAGTTCCCTCCTTTCCCCTCCTCTTCATCTAACATCACATAGATGCCTTCTGCCTTAATTTCCACTTTCACCCCTGGGATAGCTGTTTTTGGTGTGCATTCCTCTTCATGTTGCCACCTCCCTCCTCCTTCAGCCCCCCCAACCCTTTACATGCCCTTCTACTGCCCACCTTTGGGATGGTGGCAGTCGGGTGCCGTCTACTTTCTCTGATTTACACTCCCCTATCGAGAAAGATCTTTAATATGCCCATAACAAGTTACTCAGGTAAGACTCCATCTTGAAGACTGGGGACAGTAGCACAGGTAGCAAGAAGAAGAGAAACTGGAGGCATCTATCAATGAAATGAGACTGTGCTTCCAATCTGCCTACTTTGATACCTGTATCTATACATACATTGTTGTTGTTCAGTCATGTGTGACTCTTCATGGCCCCATGGACCACAGCATGCCAGGCCCTTCTGACCTAAGGAGCTCACCTTCCAGTATCATATGTTTTATCATTTCAGTACTGTCCATGGGGTTTTCTTGGCAAACATACTGGAGTGGTTTGCCATTTCCTTCTCCAGTTTTATGCAGGTGGAGGTTACATGACTTGCCCAGAGTCACACAGCTAGTGTCTGAGGTCAAATCCGAACTCTGGTCTTTCTGATTCCAGACTCAGTGTGCTCTACTCACTGTACCACCTAGCTGCCCTAACAGTTTCTGCCTAATAAATGGCTGTATTGTGCAAATACTCTACATGAGAGGGATGCTAAGAGATAAGCAAAAGGGCTCCCAAGGCCACGGTCAGAAAGGGAGATGTTCCAGATCCTATAGGATGCAACCACAGAAAGTCACCAGTGGCAAGATGCTAGGGAGCCTTCTAGTCAGAGGGGCCTCGGAGCCATTTTGTCTTTTGACTTTTGTTGGAGCCCACATGCCTTGTGGCTTGGAGGTAACCCTGGGTTCCCCACGGCCATGAAGTACAAGTTCTGACAGGTCCTGACAAGCTCACCACCAGGTTGGTTTCAGTGAGTGATGAATTTTTGTCTACTAAATCTTAGGTGTGATCTGCCTTTCATATCCGAAGTAACACCCAATTGCCAAGAAATCACAGATCCTTGTCCCTGTGCTGAGTGTTATCTCCTGGCTTCATGCCTTCCCTGATTCCAGATGACGAGCGTCCTCTCCCTTTTAACAATACTTTCTGTTGATTCTTTACATGTCATATTCCTGCTAAAATGTGAACTTACTGAGGTCAGGGATCTTTTTATTTTTGTCTTTGTCTAATACCTAACAAAAAGCCTGAACACAGAAGGCACTTTGTGCTTGTTGAGAGGCACAGGATCCAGAACATGGGAGGTGACAGTCAGACCTTATGTGCAAGAGTGCTCAGCTTTGGGCACCATAGTTTAGGAACCTCTGCTCTAGAAAGATTAACAACTTTGTAATAAGTTCAATTAAAGCAGGTTAAAAACCAAAAACAACCCTGTCAAAATACATAGATATATTTAGATCCCTTCCCCCAATCACTGTAGGTTTTGAGATTTTAAAGTAAATTCCTTAGATTATGTAAATGAAGACAACTGTTCTTGTCTGCCCTTTGCTTACTCAGCAAGCTAAACAACTTCCACTGAGGCAAGCACCATCTTGTGGCAAGATTGTTGTACTGCATGAGTAATCAAAATCGCTCAGTCTGAAAGGCTGTGGATTTGATAGTCAACGAATATTTATTAATCCTCTACTTTGTGCAGTGCTCCTAGGAAAGAGGATAGAAGACTAGCCTTGGAGTTGGGAAGGCTGCAGTTCCAGTTCTGTGCCTCAATTTCCTCATCTTTAAAAGGAGGATGGTTACAGCACCCACCTCCTAGAGTTGTGAGGATCAAAATAAGAGGATATGTAAAGTGCTTTGCAAACATTAAAATCCTATCTATTAGCTACTGCTGTTATGCATCTTGTTCTCATCTTTTCTGGATAGAAATCAGATAGGAATGATCCCAGGACAAAGACCTATTATTCTATCATTAATCTAGCATTCCTATTTCTATTATTATTTCCTCTTATTCTTTTATATTTCATGGTATTATCATCGTCACAGGAAATTGACCCTCATACGGATGAAATGATATGTGTATGTCTGGACAAAAAATGGAGGAGGAACCCAATGACTTATTTACCACGGAAGCATTTTGCATATGAATGAATACTATCTATCACAGATTCAGAACTGGAAGGGACCTTGGAGGCTACTGAGTTCAACCACCCCATTTTACAGAGAAGGCAAGTGGAACTCAGAGAGATTAAGGGGCTTCTCCAAAGTTCCCTGGCTAGGAAGCGTCTGAGGCAGGATTCAAAACCCAGGGCTTTTGACTCTAAATCCAGCTCTCTCTCCACTCCACCATGCTGCTGCAAACTTGAAAAAGTCAGTAGAAGAAATCTGCAATCTTATAGACACTTTCCACTCGATATGCTAAGCATTCATTATTACCTATTTTAAGGTACCCAGGTTTAGATAGAATTTTGACTCTTTTCTTTGGTCCAAACTCTTGCTATCCATTACCTAAATTCAGTACTTTGGTGTAGAGTATATTCTCCTAATTTAGAAATCTTTTCTTTCTGCCAGACCACTTTTGCTTGACACCAGACATTTTACTAACATGCCAATTTAAGTGCCTGTATCACCAAGCAGAATGATATCGGAAAAGGAACCACAGAAAGAAATGTCTTCAATCAGGAAAGGATCTCATTTCTACATGGAAAAAATTGTCACACCATCAAACTAAAATAAATTGCCATGATGTGTTTTACAATTCTGCAATACGCTTAAAAAATAAAAGTTGAATACTTCCTGTCCATGTGCTACAAATGATCAAATAAAAGCTTCAGTCTATGAAGTGTTCAAGAAATATGACATCTGAAATTGGAGGAGGGTGGGTGGAGGAGAGGGATATCTGTATTTATGTGGAACAAACACTGGATTTCAAAAGTCAAAGGATCTGGGTTCCAATCCTCCCTTTACCACTTTCTCCTTTATGAGCCGCTTAACCTCTCTGGTACTCTATTACTACATATGGACAATGAGGGACTGAAATAGAAGTCTCTTCCAACTCCAAATCCAATGATGTCTCTCTGATGCCATCTTGGGGAGGGAAGGGAGTCTGGATCTTTATTTCAATGGTATAGGGAACTCTCAAGTGAGAGAACTTCTGCCATCAATCCTCTTAGAGAGTCCCAATAACGGATAACAAAGATACAGAAAGAGACTTGCCCCAAATTGTAAATGCCGAAAGGGGGAAATTGGCAAAGCAATTGTTCCAGTTACTCATTGTCTTGATCATCAGTTTTAGGGATGGAAAAGACCTTAGCCATCACTGGGTCCAACCTTTCCATTTTAGAGAAGAGTAAATGGCAGCTCAGAGGGGTTAGGGAGCTTTCCCCAAATCATGTAATAAGCAGACTAGGGCCTTGAACCCAGGCCACTGACTCTACTAAATCTAGCACCCTTTTCACTACACTGCTCTCTACTTCTGCAATGCTTTTACAAAAAAGGAAAGGTATTAAATTTGGGATTTCATAAAATCCTGCTTAATTTAAAATGTAAGAGAAGTTAGAAGCATTATAAAAATAAAGATTTAGATGAATATTCATCTTATTGTAGAGTATTGATAATTGCCTTATAAAAAGATGTAGCAATCAATATATTGCATTACAGAGAATTAATCCAAGGAATGGATGTCATTTAAAATGGCGAAACAAAAATGCTGAAATAAGAAAATCCAGACTGTGCTGCCACTCAGACTGTTTTTGAAGATGCTCGTAGCTTTAAAAGAACACAAAACACGAAAAGTATTTTCATAGCCTTTTATTTAACGATAGCCAATTTCACTTTAGAGACGAATGAAAACTTATCCCATTCCATTTTTGTTTTCTGATGCATGATCCAACTGAACAAGTTTTTCCAGGCAGTCTTGGAATGAATCACTTACTCCATTGAAAGAGAGGATGCAATCTCATCTGGCCTCTGGATGTTTTAAGGGGATCTGCTTAATGTCATGAAACTGCAAGACCACTAGTTGCAACTCTTGCCATATGAGATTTACCCAAGTTGAGTTTATTCTCATAAAATATTGATTAAGTAAAAAAAATCATATTCAGCTTTATAATTTCTCCCATACTATAAACTGCTCTCTTCCCCATGAAGCTTCACTCTGTATCTCCATCATGGAACTTTAAAAACAAAATCCAGAGTAAAGGCAATTATGCTTTCAAATCTGTATTATAAAGTTATATATGTATAAGTCGCTCCAAGCAGAAAACATATATCTGAGTCTCCTTGCTCACTGAATTAGTACTTACTTAAATGCCCATGGAACTAATACTTAGAGAGCTTTTGAAGGACCTTAGAACACTGCTACTGAAATACAATGAAAAGCATACAAAACATAGAAAGAGAAAATTATAGGTAGAAATCCTGGGAATTTAGAACATAATACAAATAGTTATTTCCCTGAAAATATAGTGCAATTTTTTTAGTACAATACATTGATCATAGCAGGTGTTCAATTATTATTGCAGTGAAAAAGTTTTTAGAACACATCCCAAAGTCCTATTAAGCTATTATGCTTAATTTTCATGGGACTAAAACGTGTGGTTAAAATGCAATGCATGAACTATTTACAGTGTTACAGTGCTTAAAAAAAAGCATGATCATGTTGAGAGTCATTTCTATACTTACATAATGTGTATATTACACCACTGCACTCTGGATGGCTTATTTGGTAGACCCACATGGCTATGGCCTATACAATAATTTACAAAGATAGGTTTCTCCTTGCTCAGATAACTACTTGAAAATATAATCACATCAGCTATAAATAGTTCTTTACAAATTACTGTAAAACATAATGAATGTATCTGAATAGCCTAAATGCTTCCCCAAATAGGTTTACCATATGAATTAGTTCAAATAGCAAAGAGAAAGGTTTGTGCTTCTTAAACTGCATTTAATAGCACTGAAAGGCATACCCAAAAAAAAAAAGCAAAATTGCCAAATGCTTCAAGTAAGAGGTTGTAGAATCAGTTTTATGTCCTAACTGGAAAAAAACCATTTAAACGGAAACTTCTCACAATCCTGTCAAGGACACACACCCTCAGATGAAATGTACCCATGGAGACTTCAAACTTTGACTTTGAACGCAGCCAAAAAACCCCCCAGGAGAGATGCTCAATCCAACTCTGGTACCTATGTATGCTGCTCTGGCCAGGTACAGATTTTCAGAAAATACTGACAAGAGCAGCACAGTGCTGACATTTACAATGAGGCAATAACGAGGTTTTGTCCCAAATTGAAAACCAGTCCCTATTTTAGACAACTGCCTGAGGAGAAGATATTCTGAAAATGCTTGGAAAGCTGATAAGTGTTTTATGAGGTTTAATTGAGGCCTACCAGAAAGATGTTTTCTTGGAAAAATAAACCTCTCTTCAGTCTACTGCAATGGACCTGTGACTGCATTGGCGGGGGTGTGCTCCTGACACATCCCTGCTTGCCCAGACTGGGCAACTCTTTTTTATATCCTTTGCCATGGGGTGAGTTTAAATATGTCTGAGGCAAAGTTTCATTTCCAAAATGAGGAAAAACTCTCACCTACAATGACTTCCTAAATGCATCATTTGCAATGCGTAAAGAATTTGGCCATTATTTAGAACATCTTACTTCTGGAGACCTACACTAAGCAAGTTTGATTTTTATATTGGCATTAACATAGCATCTTTAAATCTGGATGCATTTTAGAGAATGTAAAGTAACGTAAGCTGTTAGAATAAACTCAGAAAAATAAAATCTATTCCTACTTTTAAACCCTAATTCAAAACACTGATGCTTTGTTTAAATACACAAAGTAGATTGTATCCATAGCATTTAAGATGTAAACTACAGTTATATTAATAAAAACACTTTTAAAAAACTAATCATATTACACTTTTTCTCAAAACACTTCCTAGTATTCCAGTGGCTGCGAGGATGCTGCATCTCCCTCTGATGGTGGACTATGAAAGGCACATGTTTAAGAGGTTAGGACTGCACTAGTTCAAGCTCTATGTGGATGCAAAAAAAAAAAGAAAAAGAAAAACAAAACAAAACCCTAAGAAAAATGTGCAAATCAGAAGCATTCAAAAATTCCTCTTTTAGGACAGGAGGTCTAAACTAGCACGGGGTTCTCCCTTTAAAAGGGAGTCTGGACATGGGGCATCATTTGGGAGGTGGCCGAAGAGGAAGCTGAGGAGCTGGAGAGCTTGGCTGAGTTGGTCATTTTCATTTCTTCCAGCCTTTTCACATATTCATCCCGTAAAGCCAGAAGCTCCACGTAACGCTGCTCCACTGGGTTTGGCTGCTGGAAAGAGACACACACAAAAGGGGCACCCTTTACTTTGACCATATTGCAAAATGCCACTCAATTAACTGAATTCGCCTTGAAATCTTGAAATCGAAACATTTCAGCAAAGACAATCCTAGAGCAAAACTTCATTTCTCAATCTCCATTTTTCCTCATTAACTTCAAATTCTGAAGATACCCATTACACAACCAGATGGCCGTCTGGCCAGCAGACAATAGTGCGCGTGCGCGCGCACACACACACGTCTACCAGGCACCTAGCAATGCTATTAAGAGTATCTGAGGTCTCAAAATGCAAACTTCTCTTTGTTTTCCTTTTAATTTTTCTTGTACTGTTGCAGTGGAAAATGACATTTTGAAATTAATTAAATATGACTCAATCCCATGTGTTCAGCTTGGTACTATCTGCTGGAATGTCACATCTTTTTTCTTGACCTAATCAGGTCCTAACCACAGGCACCCTGAATCAAGAACACCAACAGCTGTGACCAAAGCAGTTGTCCTCAAAGGACACAGGTGAGGGGCAAGGAACTGGTTAGTCTCTTATAGTGCTGATGCTACTAATATGACAAAATAGCTATTCTTGATTCTGTTGGGAATATTCTGCTTCTAGTTAATGAGGATATTGCAAAACTTCACTGGTGCTCCACCAAAAATCACTATTAGTCTTCTTTGTGAATTCTGCCCAGGATTTTTTGTTTTCATTTGTTTTGGGGGGTTGGAGAGAAGCTGATGCACTGAAGAGCTACTGGCCGAGCTGCTGTGGTTCCCAGACCCCACTACTTTGAGAACCACCACAGTGCAGTTTCTGCTTAGACCAGATTTCTTCTTTCCCACCCAAACATCATGCACCCTTCAGGTGCTCCTTCAATATCTGTTTACCAGCTAGGTATCCTCACAGCTGCTGACTACTTGGCTTCTCAACTAATCCCTAAGTGCAGTGCAGAATTGCACTGCATTAACATTACAATTCAATTTTAAGGTCTTTTTCTCTCAACAAATCCCATGAAAAAAGCCCAGGCACAGAACTCCTGCATGTAAAGCTATGAGCATGCACCCCATTGTGGTAAATCATGCAGACAATTAACTTCTTTTAGTCCTCTGTTGTCTTCCAAATGAAAATCTGCTCAAGGAAGAACATTGCTATCCATCCAAGCTCAATTACATCCCTGAGTCCTCAATTACTCTGAGCTTATGTGAATATAAAGGAAATAGATTCTACTTGTTCCTTTCAAGACGGGTTTTCAAACACAATTCTTCATTTATTATTTCTCCCTTTATCTGGTCACAAATGAATTGCTTTTAATTCCTCTGATTTTCAAGGAGACCTCCTGTTGCCAAAATGAAAAGGAAGCCAACCATCTCTACAGAAAGCACTGACCTATTACTTCTAATTGCTAGTGGCAAAAAGGTCAAAATAAACATAGACAAGCCACATTTTATAAGAGGAGTGTAATGTCGCAGCTATGGGCTATTATTAAGGAAAACATTTTCTGTAATTGCAGTAAAAAAAAAAATTCCATAACCCTGGAAAAGGGTTTACTTCTTTACTTGCTATTGGAAACACTGAAACTCTTGCTAAGTAAATTCTCTCAGTGTTCTTCCGAAATCCCAGATTCAGCCAGCCGACGTTCTCAGGCCCAGGAATCTCACGCTTCCCAAAGCGTACACATCGCTAAGCAGCAGGAGTCCTTTTCATGCAAGCATCAGAGACCTTAAAACACAAGTGCCGGCTTGAAACTGGCAACATACCAATGAGAGAAAAGAGTACCCTGACTGGCATCTTACCAGCTGCCTGAATGGCACAAACAATACAGGAGACAGAACACAGAAAAGGGAATCTGCTTGTGCCCCCAAATTCCTGTCTCAATAAAAGCATGTTTCTTCCCAAAGGCTGGATTGTAAAGGTTGGTCTGTTGGATACAGCATGTTCCTAAATCTCCCCACCAAAACTTCAGGGAAAAACTTAAGCACAAGAATACTGAATACTTGTAATGCTCGGAACAAATAGCTAAGTGAAGGGATACCAGGCTGTTCAGTAAATGGAAGGCTCCATGGACTCGAAATGAGATGCAGGGCTTTTACTAAACAAAACAAAAAAAAAACACACACACATGGCTTTTCTTTTTGGTTGGCCAAAGAAGACTTGCTGTTCAATAACCAGTCAGTTATCCTTAGTTTGGAGTTAAGGCTCTCAATAAAAAAAAAAAATAATTCCCATGCTGGTACCCTAGAAGATATAGCAAGACCTGAATGGGGAAAAGGGAATAATCCATTTTCTCATCCTGAGAGCTGGCCTCTAAGGCAGGGGAGATCGATGTATAGGACAGTGTAATATTGTTTATGTGATAGCTGACAACTTTATGATGTTAAAGGAAGTACCCAGAACAACACAACTCAGAAACTTCCAAACTTCTGTAGATGGTAGGAAGTTTATAAAATATTGTGTCTATGTTGGCTTTTATTATCTTAGCTACTAGTTTAAATAAACTTTTCAACAAACAAAACCTCATTTCCAAGTACCTCTTTTGGGTTTGGTAGCTTTTCTCATGATATTCAAAAAACATTCCCACCAGCAGGATCTAAGATCGAAAAGATTTACTGAAGTCTAAAATATCACTGTCTTGGTAATAATTTTATTTCACTTACTTGTTGCCTCATCCTTGTGTTCCATCTAATGTAATAATTCACCCAGAGTTCCAAATGGCGCATGCTAGCAACTGGGTATAAAGCTCGGTTCAGCTCCTTAGTATAAAAAGGGTTTGTGTATTTTCCTTTGTCGCTGTTTATCATTGACCACAAAGAAAGAGTTTTCATCATCACTTTCTGTAGAAAGAAGAAAACCAGAAAGCCTCAGTGAAAATAGAGATATGCATCCAAACAGGTAAGCATCATCTTAGGCTGTGTTTGCCTCTAGAGCAGAGGTTCCCAAAGTTATTGGGCCTACTGCTCCCCTTTGAAAAAAAAAATTACCCAGCACTCCTCTGGAAATCTACTTTCTTTAACCCTTGAATATTTTTTTTGAAATTTGCACCATTTCAAAAAAATTTTAATGACGCATCTTAAATTTAATAATTTATTGTAAATTTGTGGTTTTTTCCTGGATTGAAATTGTGATGGCACAATATTGCATCATGTAACCGTACAGTATGGTACCGTAAACAAGTCATTACATGCACATATTCCTGCCAATGTATGCTGGACTTCCCAACAAGGCCCAACACCTTCACCTGCCAACACTTGCTTTTTAAGACCTGTTGGCAGACTTGACCACTGACAGGTTATAACTTGCATTTTGTGTGTTTATTTGGAAAATAATGTAATCATTATGACTTTAATTCTGTTACACAACAGATGAAACATGTACAAAAGGTTTTTCAAAATTTTTTTCTCTTCTTTCCTTATGCTTCCACTGTCCCCTTATTTTTATTTATTGCCCCTCAATGGTACCCAAGGCTACTACCTCCCCCCCGCATTGTTCTAGTCTGTTCCCCCTCCCCCGGGGGGCAACATCACCCACTTTGCTCTAGAGGGACCATCCATCTGGACTTCTTTTAATTATAGCTAGCAAAGATCAAGGGAACAAAATTAGAGGCAGAAGGGACTGAGAAAGTTGGCATGGCTGAACGGATAAGAGTGCAGGATTTGAAGTCAGAAAGAGCTGGGTTCAAATCCCACCTCTGACACTTATTGGCTATGTGACCCTGGGCAAGTCATTTAACCTCTCTTTGCCTCAGTTTCCTCAACTGTAAAATGGGGATAATAATAGCACCTACCTCCCAGAGGTGTTGTTGTTGTAAGGATCAGATGAGATAATATTTGTAAAGCACACAGCACAGTGCCTGATACATAGTAAGCACTATATAAATGTTAGTTGTTGTTGTATTATTATTATTATTATTATTATTATTATTATTATTATTAGATGCTGGGCAAGATTCTTTATCTCTCTAAACCTCAGTTCTTCATCTATAAAATGGGGATGAGAACAGTACCTACTTCAAAGGGTTGTTATGAAGATCAACTAAATTAGCACATGTTAAATACTTGACAAAGCTTAAAGCACTCTACAAACACAAGCTATTATTATTAGATATTTAGTGCATTCCCTCATTTGACACATGAAGAAACAAGTCCCTAAGGGTTAGGTGACTGGCTCAGGGTCAAGCAGCAGAGCTTAGATCTCAGCCCTGTTCCTCTGATTCCAAACCCAGTGCTTTTCCCACTGGACCAGGCCCAATGGGAACTCCAGCACCATCTTTGGTGAGAATTCTTTTTTGGGGGCTTAAGAAAGAGGAAGTAGTGCTATGACACTGAGTGGCTTGGTGACCCAAGCAAAAGTGTTTCTGGACAAACCAAAAATGTGTTTCACATATGGCCTCATCAAGTGAGCAAACAGCTATTTCTTTTATTTGAAAGTGTTCACAGCAGATAATTTATGTTTATTTTTGTGAACACGATGAAGTTTTCAACTTAGTCTGAATCTGAGTAAAAAGGGAAGGCATCATTTAACTGCCCAGATGGTTTGTCAACATAGAACCAAGATCCAGTTGACCTCGAAATGCCATCCAGATGACTGAATGTTCATTTTAAAAAATCTAGATGTCTATTATCTCATAAAACAGTCAGTTTTTCCAAGGTTATAATTTCTGCCAAATACTAACTATAAATGAGAGAGAAAGAAAAAGAGTGCTAGGGAAATAAATAAAAATACATAAATAAATGCAATAAATAAAATAAAAAATACATTAAGACAATAAATACAAAAGTAAAAATACAAATTATTTTGTATTTTATATATATGTATATCTATATACATATCTATATATCAATCATTATTTCTGGGGCAGCTACAAGAGACCATATATTCTATTATTGCAGTTAAGACTCAAAGCTATTAAACAGCCAATAAATATTTATTAAGTGCCTACTATGTGCCAGGCACTGTGAGAAGTGGTGGGGATACAAGGAAAGGCAAAAGATAAGTCTTTGCTTATAACAAACTCAGAGTCTAAGGGGGAGAAAGCATGAAAACAGCTATGTTTAAAAAAGCTATAAACAGAATAAATAGGAAATAGTCAACAGAGGGCAGGCATTAGGACAGGTGTGGGGAATGTGAGGTTGAGGCCACATGTGGCCCTCTAGGTCCTCAAGTGTGGCCCTTTGACTGAACGCAAACTTCACAGAACAAATCCCCTTCATAAAAGGATTTGTTCTGTAAAACTTGGACTCAGTCAAAAGGCCAAACAAGCAGCACGGGGGCCGATGTTACTGAGTGATACCTGGGGGATGGCAGTGTAGGAAGAAAGCAGGTTACAAAGATTTTGAATGCCAAAGAGAGGAGTTTCTTTTTGAGCCCACAGGTAATAAGGAGTCACTGGAGTTTATTAAGTGAGGGGTGGGTCCCATGGTCAGATCTGCCCTTTTGGAAGCTCACTGGCATCTGAGTGGAGGATGGGCTGGAGTGGGGAGAGGCTTGCTGGTGGCAGGGAGGCCATTGTGACAGTCCAGGTGTAAGGTGCAGAGTGGCTATACCAGGGTGGTGGCAGTATCAGAGGAGAGAAGGGGCCTTATGTGACAGATGTCAGGAAGGTAGAAATGATAGAATTTGGCAACAGGATGGATATGGAAGGTGAGAGAGTGTGAGGAAACAAGGATGACATCTAGGTTGTGAGCCTGGGTGACTGGGAGGATGGCGGTGCCCTCTATGGTAATAGGGAAGCTGGGGGGAGGGGAAAACTGGAGGGGAGAGAATGAGTTCAATGTTGGACATGTTGAGTTTAAGATTCATCTATTTTGTATATATTTTTTCTTTCCAGGCTCCACTCCTGACTCTGGACTTTTTCTACCATGCCCCAGAATTTACCCTGGAATTCACTGTACCCTTGGACTTCTCACATTGGAAGTACATTATGCCCCTGTGGTCCACTCCTCTGATTGAGTGCCTCCTCCCTGAAACTTTACTTTAAGGAAAGCGCCCAGTCCAGTTGTGTCTTTATTCCTCTCCAGGCGCCACTCCCTACTATGCTAGGTACCTTTTCTGCCTCCCTTCACTCATTACTTCCCGTTCCCCTCCCTCCTCTCCCTCTCTTCAGCTTTCATTATGTGTTGTCCTCTCTCACTGGAATATAAGCTTCTTGAAGGCAGGTAGGGAATTATCTTTCTTTCTGCTTGTCCTTGCACCCCCAGTGCTCAGCACAATACCTGGCACAGAGTATGTGCTTAATGAACATTTGTCAGAGCTTTCACTTTACTACCATGACAGGCTTTAAAGTTGCTATCTTCGGGGGTATTAATTTTAATGTGAATGACCAAATGGCATCAGACCCAATAAGCAGCCAAAAACCTCTTCAGCTTCTTTCATGGCAGACTTCACACAGAGAGTTGATATTAAAAGATGAATTTTTTTTACTAATAAATATTTGTCATATGGAATTGAATCTACCCACCTCTTTTTCTCGAGCATATTCACTGTTGAATAAGAAAGTACCAAAGCGACAACTGTAGAGATTATCCAAAATGGTAATCAGAAACTGTTCATTGAATTCAAAGGCTGTAGGGAACTGGCAGGACACACACAGACACGTGCACACACACAGAGAACAGACAGAAAAATAAGATATTGGTCTTTGAGGTAACTTTAAAAACGATCAATTATAAAATGAGCATTTATATTGAATAGAGGATGCAACAAAATCACTTGCTGTTTCGGTGAGCTCCTTAAGGACCAGGACTGGGTTTGCTGCTTTTCTTTGTATGCCTTTGTAAACACTTCATAAATGCTATTGCCTGCAGTTTGAGTATAGTACTACAGTTGAATGCAAATGCCATGAGTGCTGAAGGGCCTTCCACCCAGAGCAAGGCTAGCCTTAGACGCCTGCAGTTCCATTAGAGGTATACATGCATCATGTCACACATAACAAGCTAGTTAGCATTCTGATTGCTTTTGAAATGTTTTTTTTTTCTCCCTCCCTCACTCTGTGTCCTAAAGAATTGCTTCAATAGTTATCAGACTGACTATAAAGACAGTAGTAGGAACATAATTAACCAAAAGGGTACCTCCAAATATTACCTCTTCCAATCCTTGCCATGTACCTATGAACACTTTTTTCTTCTGTCATGCCTGGAATCTCCTCTGGGGAGACAGCCTCCCTGCCCAAAAGCTCTCCCCCACCCATTTCCCCTCTGGCCAGGTAAAGAAGAGTATAAAACTCTACCCACTCACCCTAGCACCTGTGTTTAACTGTAAGAGAGCCAATGTTGGGAAAGCAGTAAAAGTAGAAATGATGGGAAAAGCTGGTGAGCTCAAACAATTCTGGAATAGACTTTTCTTCCCTTAAAATGTCACTGGTTTTAGCTTGGACCTTAAAAAAAAAAAAGGCAGAATGCCAAGCTCTGGTCTCCTGAAAGATGCACTGTCATTTACCTCCATCCACCTCAGGGGGGCAGACATGATACCTAGTGACAAGATGTTTTTCCTATAACCCTTCCTTCTACATTCCATGGAAACCACTCTATAATTTCCCAAGTAGATAACTGACAGAGTTCTAATAAGTCCTTCTACCAATCCCTATTCTAATCTGCCCTGCAGACTCTCTGATCCAACTGTTCTTTCTAAAGCATTTTTATCATGGCCCTTCACTTCCCTTGCCTGGAATGCTCTGCTCCATCCTCTTGGCCTACTGAGATCCCATCCATCCTTCAACGACACCGCTGCAGTCCTACCCTCCCCATGCCAAGAAACTTGCTGTCGCCTCTCTAGTTCAAACTGACTTTTCTCTTCTCTGAAGTCCCATAGCATTTGTGGAGTATCCCACATAACCATGCATTTTATGACACATTTCCTTGTGCTGTTCTCTAGTTACTTTATGTGTTTGAATAATAATACATTTCAATTTATCTATAAAATGAAACACATTCTCCAACTTGATATATACTTTACCTGTTTAGACATTTGCCATACACAGTCCATGAACTGGAGAAAAATGGGAGAGCGGTCAGTGTCAGCATAATTTTTCTCCCCATGACCTATTCTCTGAAATGAAACAAGGAAAGGTATTTGATTTGAATTTCAAGGAAGCAAGTCCGCACACTAATTTGCCTTCCTTAGCTTAAGCAGCAGCTGCCTTCTTTTCAGAGGTACAACAGACAAGTATGTCAACTCTTCCAGGACTTCTGGTTTCACTGTTACGGCTACTCCCTTCACTGATGTGGCTCCTGAAGCCCCCCCACCACTTAGAAGACAATCTTCAACACCTGCTGTGGCCAAAACCATCATCCCCCTGCCCCCAGCCTGGTCGCTATAGCAGAGCTTGTGCAATGCTTCTACATCATGATGAAGGACCAGAGAAAGATGACAGTGGAGGCTCACAAATCAGTACACGATGCAGAAAAAGGCATGTGTGGCCCAGGCTTTGGGAATGCTAGGCATTCAGTGTGTGTATTCCTCAATAAAAAGGAATTCAAACCAGGACACTGCAATATTGATATAACAATTCTGTGTTATTACAAGAAGGATCTCCATCTATTATTTTTACCACCAGGGACACTTGCAGATAGAAAGGAATAAGTTATTTAACAGAAATGTTTTAGGAATACAGAAAACTGAAAAGTGCCCAGGAGGTTTTCACAGTTACCAAGGTACCAATGTACCAATCCTTAGATGGTACAACTTTGAAGTAGAGAATCAGCATGGTCAGTGAAAAGGGAATATTATAATTTTACAACATTTGAAAATGTACAACTCCTTGTATCACTAAAAAGTTTCTAAAATTATGTTTTGCCATTTAAACACAATATTACAGTTGAGTTTTTAATTGCAAACAATAAAAAAGGTTTTTTCAGTATTGAAAGTTTTCTAAAATCATATTAAACAAAAACTCAATAAGGAATTACAAGCTTGGAGTTCAAATCCTGCCTCAGTTTCTTCATCTACAAAATAAGGGAGTTGGACCAGATGGTTTCTAAAATCCCTTCCGGAATCAGATATATAATCCTATGATCATGGACAAAGGAATGAGTCTGCCCTTAAAAACAAAAACCAAACATTTCTTCACTACTTTTTTCCAATTAAGTTTTGGTCCCTTATGGGATTTAGTTATGGGATTTAGATGAAGCATCAAAGTCTACATAAGGTCATTAAAAACAACTTAGTAGAAGACCTTAATAACAGCCATTTATTAATAAATGGTAGGTGAATTAAACTGACTACAAAAGTAAAGTTTCATCATTTTTAAACTACAGAAAGCAGCTGTTTTTGTTTAATATGATTTTAGAAAACTTTCAATACTGAAAAAACCTTTTTTATTGTTTGCAATTAAAAACTCAACTGTAATATTGTGTTTAAATGGCAAAACATAATTTTAGAAAGACTTTTTAGTGATACAAGGAGTTGTACATTTTCAAATGTTGTAAAATTATAATATTCCACAGGTAAAGGAAATGCATACTTTAAACAGCTAGTTTTTTTTTTCATCTCAGATGCCTGTAATATTAAACTCTAATACAACAGATTTTGCTTTTAAAAAAATTACCGAGGGACAGCCAGCTGGCACAGTGGATAGAGTTCTGGCCTTGGACTCAGGAGGACCTGAGTTCAAATCCGGCCTCAGACCAAACATTTGACACTTACTAGCTGTGTGACCCTGGGCAAGTCACTTAACCCCAGCTGCCCATAAATAAACAAACAAATAAATAAATACATAGATAAATAAAAATTACCGATGCAAATTTGTGTCCAAAGCTTATCCACTCTTTTTGTATCAATACTTCAAACCCTGCAATGGTCCGGTAGTAGCTGTCTAACATTAACATGGCTAGAGAAGTGAGTTGTGCGGTTCTATCCCATCCATCACTGCAATGCACCAATACTGAGCTTCTCCCAGAGGCCACTTTATCTGCAACTTGAATAGCTCCTGTCAAGACAAACTGTTAAACAACAACAAAAAAGAGCACTTTTTAATAAGCTGATAATTAAGATGATAAAAAATATTGCTGTGATTAAAATTTGTTTTAAATATTGGCAAAACCTGTTTTAAAAATAGTTTATTTCTGAAACAGAGAAATTTCTAAGCATGGGCTATTTGGACATATAAAATCAGCTGGTGTTCTCCAACATAAACTCGTTCAAAAAATAGAAAAATTCCTAATGGATTTGCTTACATAGATGTATTTATTAACATGAATAAGATTATGAGAAGGAACAGTGAAAAAAGGATTGAGGAGAAATGGGTCGAGAGAGTGTGGTCTAAAGTGGCACCTAAGTCCAATCACAATGGGAGGTACATGTACTTGGAACCACAGGGACAAAGAAGAGCGAGGAAGCAGGCCAGATCTACAGGCATTTTTCTAGAAGGAGGCCAGCAAAATTTGCAGAGACCATTTCTGCTCAAGAAGAGACAATTTAAAAAACAGATTTAGCAGTGCTGGAGCTTCAACATCTAAGAGGTGAGGGCTGCAAAAGAAAGGACAAAATGACAGGAAGAAAGGCGACTGAGCAAATGCCAACAACTGCTGATTTCTCACCTCCTGAAAACCTCTGTCAATAGTCTGTATGTGAATTCGAGGAAGGAAATAGGCAGGCCTTTCACAGAGGACTTTCCACAGTAAGCCACACCTTTGCAGGAAGGGCACACAACTGACTGAAGAGTGTGGAGAATATAAGATCCCATTGAGTTTATCATTTGTTGAGCTTAAAAAAAACCTTCTGACTCATTAGAATAAAATGTAGCTTTAAAAGTTCTCCTCCCAAAGGTAGTCACTAGCAGCATGGAAGATCTGCGGCCCAGAGATCAAACAGAAGGACTCCCTCCCAATGGAGCTCTCCACATACTATATATAGATGAACCACAACACGACAAAAGCCTCACCTCAGTGACTGGAAAAGACTGGTCTGTGTGCAATGGGACAAAGTGAGTGAAACAACCGCACATTTGCCCAGGCAACACAATGCAGCTAGACAGAGCAGCCTTTTCAGTTAGTCCATTCAGATGTAGGTGTTATCACTACAACTGGTCATCTGTGTAGTTGCATGGAAAGGAACTCTCAAAATTCTAACAGTCATGTCACAAGCCCTTGTTTTATTTTTTGACCACAGTACCTAGTATAACCTCACTAATCTAGTACCATTCAAGGAAAAGCCAAAAGTCAATTACAAAATCAAATTGTTGTTAATGAGATTTTACCATTCTTGCTATCTAGTCTTAAAACTTTAGTCTTAATTCTTTCCTCCCTTTCCTTCTTTCCCTACCTCCAATGAGTCACTAAATCCTGTTACTTCTTTCCTTCTTGGAAATATCTTCCCTTCCTATCAAGTATCATGATTCCAAGCTAGAGAGAGTGTTTTTAAAGAAACAACATAAGCATAACACACTAAGGAATGTACAGTAAGCTTCCCGGTAACCTAAAAGCATGATCAATCTCACTGGAATGGGGGACAGTCTTAATGAAAGAAACACTGGCATCCAGATCCACTGGGACGTCTTTCTTTATTTGGGCCACGTGTCCTGCTTCCAGAAGGTACTGATCAGGCAGCCAGGTTCCAGGACTGACATGTACTGCCAATTCAGTAACATACCATGCTGTCTTCAATAAATGAACAGCAGTAACAAATTCAAATACATACAATCCAAATATATATATTTCACAAATTAGTTGATGATGTAAATCAAAAAACTCTTGATTTTAATTTTGTTTTTTAAAAAATTTATTTATTCTTAGTTTTCAACATTCACTTTTATGAGTTTCAAATTTTTTTCCCCCTCCTTACCCTCCCCGAGAGGGCATGCAATCTGATATAGACTGCACATGTACAATCATATTAAACATATTTCCATATTAATCATGTTGTGAAGGAAGAACCTTGATTTTAATTTTTAAAGCGGACTTACTTTGACATGTTCTAGCCAATGAGTTGATTCCAAGCTTGATAGCCAATGAGATTCTTCTACATTAGGATAAACTATATCCTTCAGTTTTCTTAAGGATTCTCTCATGACGTGAATATTGTGAATGTCCAGGAAGAAAATTTCTGCATTATGATAGACATCGTCACTTTCATATCCTCCTCCAGTTGCCTAACAAGAAAAAAATATGCAATATTTTCAAAGTACTTTATAATCACAAATTCTTACAACTGAATGGAAGTAAGTGGGTCAGGGCCTGAAAGGTCCATATTCTACACAAATTCCCATGTATAAAATTAGGGGAAGAAAAGTGAGTTAATCGTAGAAAGGGAACACACTCTGCCATACTGAGGGAGAAATGATGATGCTTCACTTTATATTCCAAATGATCTTTTAAACAACATAGCTAAAGTCATCTTTTGGTCAGTATTAAATACTCAGGAGAGGAGAGGAAAGGAAGAAAGCTGTCTGGTAATTACTATGGCCTCTCATTTTAAAATCTGCTCCACCTAGTGTTGGCTCATCCTGCCATTGTGATAAGAAACACTGATTTACGTATGTGTGGAAATCCTAGTGCCCATCTGTTTACAGAAAGCTGTGGTCCGTGTTTTGGCACATTCTAGGAAAGAGGCTGAAGAACCTTGAAGGAACACAATCATCTGCACCAAAGGCTAGTAAAGAAGGAAAGTACACACTAACTTCAAGCTGCCTGTTCAAAGAGTGAGAGCAAGAAGGCATTAGTAGGTCTGGCTGCCAAGAAAACATCTGATTGGAAAAGGACAGTCACATTACAGATGTCACATGAAGGTTCCCTTTCCTGTCTATTTCTAACCCTGGGAGGGAAATGATGCAGTAGCCATAAGGAGGGTGGGGGAGGGGGAAAGGAGAGAGAGAGGAAGGAGAAAGACTCTAAGCCAGGCACTGAGCATCTGCAATCTTGACTGGGTGATAAATTTGGATTGAATGAACCTCAAAGGAGGAGACGGTGCTGAATGATGGTGGCAGAAGGAAGGTTGGAAAGTGGCAATGGGGAACAAGGAGTATTCTGAATCTCCACTATGACCGGTGAGTCGGAGATATGAATGAAAGTACAACCAATACTAGAAAGGGTGGCCAGGTATGGTCACCTTTTTCCTCAACAGGTGGAAGCCAGGTCTCAGTAAGTGCCAGAAGGTGTGGGGAATGAGAAAGGAAAAGGTTTCAGATGAAAACAAGTTTATTAATTATGGAGCAGGCATTCTAGAGAGCACAGTGGAAGGGCAAGGTAGATCTGGAGTGGGACATTTGAGGGGGGTAGGGTTTAAGGAAATGAGAGTGAAGGATGAGTTGATGATGTGGACAGGTGGTGATGTTGCCACTCAACAGTCAGTTAATAAATATTAAATGTTTATAACATGCTAAGCACTGGGGATAGAAATTAAAAAAAAAAAAAAGAAGATGGTCCTTGCCCTTAAGGAGCATACAATATAATGGAGGAAGACAATACCCAAAAGGAAGCTGAAAACTGGGGGGCAGGTTGGGGGCTAGGGGGTTCTGGGGAAGGTCCCCATTGGAGGGGCGTTATGGAAAAGTCAGAGGAGTCCCAAAGTAGCGTAGCCAGGTGAGTAATGAGGAGATGTTGTGTCCTTCAGGTCACGAGTGTATTAAACTCATCTAGGTGGTGAATGGCAGGGTCAGGACTTGAATCCAAGTCCTCTAACTTCAGATACTGTACGTAGCTCAACAAACACAGTCACTGGCAGCTGCATTATTGCAGCATTTACTGAGTGACAACATTTTACTAAGTACAGATGTAGATGGAAGCGAATTTGGACACAGATATGGCTGAAGTGTTCTACAAATTCGAATATGGTTTTTAAAGTATATAACAACCTTTGAATACCTGAAGTGATGTTTTAAATACTTGCATAATGAAAGATTTCCACGGAAATAAAGTACACTTTTATATACGCCACTAACTCTGTTATAAATCCTGACACAAAGGAATAGAAGGTCTATATTATGGAACTGGGGCCAATCTAAGAAGAAGCCCATATTTGGCTTGGAAAGTCATTATGGGCTTCTCTTCCAGCTTTAGGGATCTCACTTTAAAATTGGATTTGATTTGTATTAATCCTAAAATTATCTGAATCACTGATGGCACAAACAGGCAGCCAGAAGCATGCTGAGGGGAGCTTACTTGGCTGGGATTAACAAGTAAGAGCTGACACTGAGAGAAGCACCTGAAGGTTTTCATTCCAGACACTATCACAGGATCAGAGAATTAAGAGGTAGCAAAGACTCTGGAAGTCAGCTAATCCGGCTCCTTCATCTTGCAGAAGAGGGAACTGAGGCACATCAAGGTTAAATGACTTGCCCAAGGTCACACAGGTGACTGAGCCAGAGGTCAAACCCAGGTACCTCTCATTCTAAATCCAGTGCTTGAGATTCCACTACATTCTAACAACCCTGGCAAGGTGGTTGCCATGTGCATTATTATCCTCTGACAAATAGAGATACATATGCAGAGTAATGCTTCACTTATCCCTATGCAACTTGTCCAGCAATCCCAGTTATCCAGAAGACAGCCAAGAGCCAGGAAGGAAAAAAAAATTCTCTGAGCCCCCAAAATAGATACTGCAAAGCCAGTGCCCTCATGGCCCACTGACTCATTTCAGAGACAAGTCTAACAAGTGTACCTGTATCTTTTTCTAGTCTATAGCAGACTAGGACCAGCACATTATAAGAAGGTAAATCAGAGGCCTGTTCAATACAGGAAAAAGGACAGTAGTAAGAAATGAGTAGTGACAACCCCATAGATATCAGAGGAAAAGGCCTCTACCCTTCAAAGACAAAACTATCAAGGGAGACACAAGAAATTAAAAAAACCAACCACCACCATGCAACCTGGAGCCATTTGGTGTAGAGAGCAAATAGCCTTTCACATCTCAATGGGTCCCGAAGGTGCCCAATGAAAGTAATAATGGATAGTCATCATTAGCCATCAAGAAAATGTTCAATTATTTTCAGCCTCCATATAAGGGGGAAGAACAGTGTTACATTTGATAAGGTTTGTGTCAAAAACATTTAAAATAAAAAAAGACTCTAGCACTTAAAAGGATAAGCTTCAGTCATCTGGAAAATCCTTTTATATGACACATCTTCAAATAGTCCAGATAACTGAGATACTACTACATATACACACGAAATGGAGGTATGTAAGATTGGGATTTATAATCATTTGAAGATTTTGATACTTTTGGTAACTCTCTACACACTGTCACAGTAGTAGTGGGTCCAAATGTCCTGAAGTACAAGGCCAGGATATTGCAGTTGCCTTAGAATGTGCTGACTGTTGTTTAAATGGCTAGACTATGATATAATACATCACACAAAACTACTTTTACCAGGATTCATTTTGCAGCCAAAACTTCTCCCTTAAACAAACCAAAGTGTTCTTATTTCAGTTTTGATAATGACCTTCACTTCTACACTTTGACTCCCCATTCCCTCGGCTGGACTAAATGACCCTAACCTCCCTGGAGCCTCAGTTTCCTCATCTGTGGCCTTAACTGTTCCTCCCAGCTCTAGATCTAGGATTCTGTGATGACTATGATTTTTTCCAGTTCTGACTAATGTGGCTAGGAGCTCTATTAACTTTAATTAATACAAAAAATAACATACACCTATAAAATATTTTCTTTTTAAGAAAAATCAATTCCAGTAATGTCATTAACTCAGTATGCTTACCTTGTTGGCTACTGCATTTACACTGGGTCTCGCATCAAAGATTGCAAGTTTGGAAATCTGTCCATTAGCCTCCCTGATAATATCAAGATACTTTTCATCATCTTTATTCCTTTTGCCGCCCATGCCAACAAGAGGCTGACTGCAGCGCATGATGACGTTCTTATTCTCGGGATGAATCCAGGACAGCACCTAGGTAAAGTTCAGAAATTGTCAGCCCCTGAGAAGCACAACAATAAAATGTGTGCCACTGTGAAGGAAAGCACAGCAATCAGTTGAAAATTATTATTATTCACGTGCAATTTGATGGCCCTTCCCTCCCTCCACAACACTGAACCCTTCTGAAAATACTACACAGTATGATTAGGCTGAATTATATTGATTAAAAATAGATTTCATCATCTGAAAAGACTTTTTTTATTGCACCTTTGAAGCTGCCATACAGGTACAGACTTAACAAAGAAGAATTTTTAAACATCACTTTCTATATAAACTCTGGAAGTCCCTTCTGGCTAACAACCATTCAGAATACAGCTAAGGGCCCAGAAAGAAGTTGGGGCAGGTGGGTGGTGGTGGTGAGAGGGGTGTGTGTGTGTGTGTGTGTGTGTGTGTGTGTGTGTGTGTGTGTGTGAGAAAAATAGCAATGAAGAGATCTCTGAACACATGCTGACTTTCTGATTTTCAGCACCAGGGAGAACTCCGCCATCTTTCATTCTGAGCTTCTTTATTCTCATTTTAGACACAACACTAATAAACAAGAGTAATTTGGTTTCCCAGTCCCTATCAGATTAGAAGCAGGAAATTGGGGGATAGGAGAGGACTAGAGGAAAGACAGCAGCAGGCTGCTGATAGCAGTAAGAAGGAACATCTGACAGGGAAGGGACAGAAAATTAGAAAAAAGCAGGAAAAAGTTTAAAAGCATGCACAGTAGTCTTGGGCAACTTTGCGTAAGGGTAAACAGGCTGCCGATACACATCAGTATCTTCTAAGGGCAGAACTGTATTAAATTAATACAATATTTTATGTTCCTAACAATGAGAACAAGGAATAGGATACGTTTTGGAAATATCTGCATCAAAACAGTAAAACAATTTCAGCATTTAAAGAGAATAAATCATTTATTCTGCTCATTCCTCACAAATGAAGTGTTACTCTATATTATATTCGTGATTTGGTTTTGTCACACTATAATTCTAATTTCCTTTTCTGCTTACTTTTTTTTTTAGGAGGGCACTTTAAAAAATGGAGTTAAAAATCAATTATTAAATGATACCTAGAATTAATATGGTTAAAGGTACACACATTTGTTGGTACTGTCAAGAAGTCTGAGTTTAAACAAAACCATAAAGTTTAAGCTCCAGTCATCCTTAGAAAGGTAGGATTTATCACCACTTTTCAGTACATCAACAAAAGCCAGCCTCCAAAAAGGATCAGAGGAAAGTCTCTGGTTTGTGCGCTGTCAGCAAACCCAAGTTTCCAATGATGGCAATTGAATGAGAAAGGCAAACCACGCTGCTCGGTAAAGATGAAGTCAAGGAGCCTCTTCTGAACGCTCTATGATGAAGCTTCACTAAGAAGACAACCTTGAGAGGAAGACCTGGCTGACAGTGACAAGCTTCTGTTATAAAATATTTGGGGGAACAAATGGAAATTAATAACTTCCTTTTTAAATTTTTTTTTGTGAGGCAACTGGGGTTAAGTGACTTACCCAGAGTCACACAGCTAATGAGTGTTATGTGTCTAAGGCCAAATTTGAACTCAGGTCCTCCAGACTCCAGGATCAGTGCTCTACCCATTGCACCACCTAGCTGCCCCAAGTTAATAACTTTCAAGTACAATCTGTGCTGTCTTTCACATACAGAGATGTATATATGTAAATGCCATCAATAGGAGATGTACTGTTTTTTCAGTAAGAGTCATAGCTATACCCCATACTCCTTTGTGACTAATGGCGCACCTTGGCAACAGAGTCAGGTGGAGGGAGGCATTCAGACTTTGACAAAGCTGAGAACAAAACTAATGAGACCATGAAGGCTGAATCCGTGACCTTGGCCTTAGTAGGGCAGTGCTGTGATCAAATAAGGCAAAGAGCTGTGTACATCTTCAAATACAGTCAGTTTGGTATTTATTATCCTCTTACCCCCTCAGCTAAAAACTTCACCTCACACTTCAGTCAATCAACAAACACTTTATTAAGCACTTATTGTACACCAGGCACCATGCTAAATGCAAGATATAGAGACCAAAAACAAACAGTTCCTGACCTCAAGAAACTTATGTCCAACTCTCTGTGACCCCATTTGGGGTTTTCTTGGCAAAGATACTGAAGTGGTATGCCATTTCTTTCTCCAACTTATTTTACAGATGAAGAAACTGAGGCAAACAGGGTAAAGTGACTTGCCCACCGTCACACAGCTAGGAAGTGTCTGAGGTCACATTTGAACTCAGGTTTTCCTGACTCCAGGCCTGGCACTCTATCCACTGTGCCTCCTAGATGCCCCAAGAAACTTACACTCCAATGGAAAGGACAGCACATACACAAACAGGTATCTACAAGCTACATACACACAAGATACAAGGTAACTTTAGAGAGGAAGGGCATTCACCTCAAGCTCCCTCATCTCCCAATCCCTTGACTCCATTTCCCACTACCTTTACTCCAGTCTGATAAAGCGATGACACTTGTGCACAAAGGGGTGGGAGGGGAGATGCAGAAGGGGACACAAAAAGACCAATTTATTACTAATAACCCGGATGATTGGTGACCAAGTAAGTGCAAACCAGAGCACCATGCTTACTATCTAGGAGCTGGCCTCACCTGCCAGTCAGTCAACTAGATTTTTTTAAAGTGCCTTCTATGTGCCAGGCACCGTACTCAGTACTGGGGAGCAACAGAAAAGAAAATCCCCCCCAGCCCCTGTTTTACGTCCACAGCCTATCAACTCAGCCAGCCATCCCGTCAAGCCCTCCTACCATCTGCCCGTAGCTGTGCATGTGCTCCAGTGGCAGCAATTTGCTCCCACAGTCATTTCCTCTGTCTGCCTTGGCTTCAATCTCTTCTTATCTACTGGCTCCTTACTGCATACAAACATGGTCAATTCTCCCTCATGTTGAAAAAACCCTCCCTGCATCCTAGCTATGTCGTCCTTTCTGTGTGTGTGTGTGTGTGTGTGTGTGTGTGTGTGTGTGTGTGTGGCTATCTATATGTGTGTAGACATACATACGTATCTATATCTGTCTTCCTTTCTCTTACGTGTGTGTGTAGTGGTCTACACGTGTGTAGACATGCATCTGTATCTACATCCGAATTCCTTTCTCATATGGCTGGCTACATGTGTGTAGACATACATCTGTATCTACATCCGAATTCCTTTCTCAAGCCAAACTCCTAGAAAAAACTGGCTATATTCATTGCCTCCACTTCCTCTCCTCTCACCCTCTTCTACAGTCTGGCTTCTAATCTGCTTACTGAGCTGCAGCTGCTCTCGGCGAAGTCACTAATGTTCTTACTAAAACCAATGGCCTTTTCTCAATCCTCATCCTTCTACAGCTTTTGACACGGCTGCCCACTGGCTCTTCCTGGGTATACTGGTCTCTCTGGGTTTTTATGACATCCTTGGACCTCCTGCTACCTAACATTTCGACCACTTTTTCTCAGTCTCCATTCCTGGATCTTCATGCATGGCACACCCACTAACTGTGGATACATACACACCAAGGCTCTGTCCTGGGCCCTCCTTTCTTTCCATAACCTCTCACTTATTGAACTCATCACGTCATATGAGTTCGATTATCACTTTGATGCAGATGACTTCCACATCTATACATACAGCCTCGTTTCTCCCCTACACTTCATGGGCAATATCCCAGGGCACCTCCACTTCAACTTGCCCAGAAAAGAACTCCAATCTTTCCTCCCTAAACCTACCCCTCCTGCAAACTTCCCTATTTCTGTTGAGGGCACCATGATCCTGGTCCCCCGGGTCGAAACTTCAGTGCAGTCCTTGCCCCTTTACTCTTTACTCGGCCCACAAATCCAACCAATTGCTAAATTATGCTGTTTCAATCTCCACAACTTCTCTTGCCTGCATCCCCTTTTCTCCACTTACATAACCACTACCCTAGTTTAGGCCCCTTATTAAATCTCACCTGTTCTAGACAATAGCCTTTTATTTGGTCCCCCTGCCTCAACTTTCTCTCTGTTCCAATATATCCTCCACATAGTTTCCAAAGTGATTTCCCTAACGTGCAGCTCTGACCCTATCACCCTGCAACTTAATATACTACAGTAGCTCCCTATTATCTCTAGGATTAAATGTCAACTATTCTGTTTGGCAATTAAAATTCTTCATAACCCGATCTCTTCCTACTTTTCCAGCCTTCTAATATTACTTCCCTCTATATATCCTATGATCCAGCCCAGGGGTGGGGAACCTGCGGCCTCAAGGCCACATGTGGCCTTCTAGGTCCTTGGGTGCAGCCCTTTGACCAAGTTTTACAGAACAAATCCTTTTATTAGGTGGGTTTGTTCTGTGAAGTTTGGATCCAGTCAAAGGGCTGCACTTGAGGACCTAGAGGGCCACGTGTAGCCTCAGGGCTGCAGGTTCCCCACCCATGATCCAGCCATACTGGTCTTATTGTTTCTCACATACAATACCTCATCTCCTGCCTCCATAACTTCGCACTGGCTGTCCCCAATGCCTTGAGTGCTCCCCACCCTTATCTCTGCCTCTTGGAATCCCTGCTTTCCTTCCAGACTCAGTTCAAATGACACGTCTGCATGAGGCCTTTCTAGTCCTCCAAGCTACTAGTGCCACCTTCCCTTTTATCTTCTTTGTATATATTTTGCATATTTCTACATATTTATATATTATCTCCTCTATCAGAATGGAAGCTCCCCAGGGATTGTTTTGCTTTTCTCTTTCTATTCCCAGCACCTACTACCACTGTGCCTCCTGTTAGGTACTAGCAGAATAGGCAGTTATAAATGCTTGTTGATTAAGTTATGAATGGAAACCAAGAAATATAAGCTAATTTAAGAAAATAATTCAAATTAGGTCTACATTCCATAATTATGTCTCATAAACAGTCTTTAATGCACATGAATTGCTGGACTCAGATGTTAACAGAAGGCTTAAACAACTCTTAATTTCTTAAGTCTTCCTTTTGAAAAAGCTACCAATTTCAGAATGGCTTTCTCTGACTGAAAAGACCTGGAAATTTGCAGAGGGAGAAATATTCCAAAATATTTACACAATAAAAATATCACGTACACAGTACATCTCAGAGTATCAATAAAACCTTTTAAGATTAAAAAAAAATTGCTCCGCAGGGTCAACCCAGCGTGCCACTGTAAATATCTGAAATATCATGGAAAGCGGGAGGGGTACTGCAAGAATGGAAGAAGGCAAATGTTAATCCAATTTTCAAAAAAGCAAAGAGATAAGAGTCTGCAAACTATGGGCCAGGGAGCTTGACTTTGATTCCTGGGAAAATTCTAGAGCTGGCTGTTGAATATCTGGAAAAGGAAGCGATGATTACAAAAAGCCAGCATGGCTGGAGGGGATGTGGGAAAACAGGGACACTAATACACCTATTGGTGGAGCTACAAACTAGTCCAACTATTCTGCAAAATAATTTGGAATGATGCCCAAAGGGTTATAAAACTGTGCATACCCAGCACAATGCTGTTACTAGGCCTATATCACAAAAAATTGAAGGAAAAGGAAAAGAATGACCCATATGTTCAAAATATTTATAGCGGCTCTTTTTGCGGTGGTAAAGAATTGGAAACTGGGGAGATGTCCATCCATCGAGGAACGGCTGAACAAGTTGTGCTGTATGAATGTGATGGAATACTATTGTGCTATAAGAAATGATGAAGGAGATGGTTTCAGTAAAACCTGGAAAGATATATAAATTAATGCAAAGGGAAGTGAGCAGAACTAGGGGACCAATTTACATTGTAACAGCAATATTGCAATGCTGATCAACTGTGAAAGAATTAGCTAATCTAATTAAGACAGTGATCCACAACAATTCCAAAGGACTCCTGATGACAAATGCTAACCACCTGGCTTCAGACAGAAAACTGATGGACTCTGAATTTAGATTGAAGCATATTTTTCTTCTCCTCTTCCTTCTTCATGGCTAATGTGGAAATATGTTTTGCATGACTTCATATGTAAAACAAAACAACAAAGAGCCTGGATGGTGCTTTCATTGAGAACAGGTCATATACCAGACTAACCTTAATTTTTTTTTTTGGGTACACCTTTACAAAACCAGTAGATGAAAGGAATGTTATGGATATAGTTTGCCTAGACTTAAGCAAAGCTTTGCTAAAGTATCTCAGACTATTCTTGGAAAGAAGATGGAGATAACTGGCACACATATGACCTATGTCATATTACATAAAGTTATTGCTTACTTTTTTAAGAAGAGAGGGAAAAAATCTGAAACTCAAAATTCTATAAAAATGAATGCTAAATATTGTCTTTACGTATAATTGAAAAAAGTAAAATACTATTTTAAGAAAAGAAAGAAGATGGAGAGATGTGGATTAGGTAAGAATACAAGATGGAGTCAGAACTGGCTGGATGGCCAGACTCAAAGCGTACCTGTGAAAAGGTCAATGTCGATGCGGCAGGAGGTGTCCAGGGAGGACCCCAGGGAAGTAGGTTCACATTTTTATCAATCAATTTAGTCAGAGATGGCACACTCATCAAAACTGCAGTTGACATAAAACTAAGAGCTAACATATTGGATGAGTTAGGGTCCTAAAAGATCTTGAGAGACTAGAGCATTGGGCTGAATCCAGTGAATGAAGTTCAATAGAGATAAAGGTAAAGTCTTATCACTTGGATATTAAAAAAATCAAACTCACAAATATATGACAGGGGAGGCATAAGGTTAGACAGCAGTTACTCTTAAAAAGATCTGAGAGTTTTTAGTGAACTATGAGCTCAATATGGGTCAGCAGTCAAAAAAGCTAAGGTGATCTTGGGGTACATTAAAATAGGCATAGCTTCTAATAATAAGTAGGTGATAATCCCACAACATTCTGCCTTTGTCAGACCTCATTTTGAGTACCAAGTTCAATTCTGGCCTCCAGAATTGAAATTTTAAAAAGTCATTGAAAAGATGGAAAGAATGGAGGAAGGAGGCAACTGGGATGGTAAAGAGTATTGAGTCTATGTAACACAAAAGACTGATTAAAGGAAATGGGGAAATTTAGCCCAGAAAAGAGAACATTCAGGGAGGACTCAAGAGCTGTTTTCAAGTATCTTAAGGGCTGTCATGTGGAGGAAGATTAGACTTATTCTGTCTGGCTCCCAAAAGCAATAGATTAAAGATGCAAAGAGACAAATTTAGGCATGATGTCAGGGGGGGAAAAAAAACCTCATCAAACCTTTCTAACAACCACAGCTGTCCCAAAGTGGAATGAATTGTCTTGAGAGGTGGTAAGTTCCCCCTCCTTGCAGGTGTTCAATCAGAGGCTGGATGGCCACTTATTTGATATGATATTTGGGTTGAAATAGATAGCTGCTGAGGTTCTTTTCCAATTTTCAAATTCTGTGATCTCTGTGATAGATCAAGTACTAGAAGGAACCCTCTCCACTCTAGCTCCAATCTGCCCCTGCTATTTAAAAGCAGCTAGTAAGGTAATAAGGACGAGTACAGATCAAAATTCATAAGTGCTACAATACAAAAAATTTTTTTGTTTGGATTTGTGATTTCCTTGTTGTATGTAAGTTCCTTCTACCAACAGAGACCAGCAACTGTTCTGCAACTCATAATCCCAGAGAACTGTCCGAGAGCTTACGTGACTTACCCAGGATCACACAGAGAGCATGTGTTAGAGACCAGAAAATATGTAATGCCACATTTAAATGATCACAAGTTCCAAATTAGTAGGGTTGGAATGAATAAGGTTTCAAAATATCTTTAATATAATGGATTTTGCCAAAATTCAAGCTCATTTAGGTCATAAGAACAGAAAAAAGAACAACTCAAATAGTTAGTAAAAGTTACTCTGTGATAACTGCTGTTGAGGTAGACTCACCGGGATTCTATTACGGGATCTAAAAGTCGCAACTCTCCTGAGATCATCATCTGTGGAATGATATGGTACCACCAGAATGGAAGGATAAGTTTCACACATTTCAAAGCGTTTATTGACAAAAGATACTCTCCACTGGCCATTGGGCAATCCCTTAAAACAAATAACAAGAGCAAATTCCATTATTTCATGTTTGATTTCATTTCACTTTCAAGTCACATTTCATTTCTGTGACCATTTTGTTTCTTTGGTATTAGTTTTGTACTTAGCACTGACCACATGGGGGCGATAACCTACCGATTTAGCATAGATGAGCTACCAAAACGACAATTACACAATTGAAGGACATGAGACAAACACTTATGGTTTACATAAGCAGCCTTTGACTTGCAGAAGTTCTTTTGAATTTGAGGCCTCTTTGTTCATATTAAATTACTATTTACTACTTACATAATACAGATAACAATAACTTTACCACTAAATAATGGCAATGAAACTCATATTTTCCTTTCCCCACCAAATGAAAGCCTTGTGTTCAATTTAAGGGCAGGGATAAGAATCAACAAGTTCCCTCTCCTTCTTCCAAAAGGGTATGGATTTTCCAATCTATTCAAAATGTCTAGGGTAAATCTATCAAGAAAAATATACAGGAAAACTCCTTTGGGGAGCCTCATTTTGCCACCTCCTAGGAGTCTTAAATAAAGTTGTTTGGGATTGATTACAGTCTGTGGTTGTATGGGAAATGCACTAACTTCCAAACTAAACAGACTGTAAATATGGCAATATGATACCTAAGGTACTCCCTTCCTACAACTTAACCCAGATAAATCTAGGCATCAAATCAAGACAGATTCTAGAGGGGGGTGGACTATTCCCTCCCCTTATTCCTTCATGGATTGCTATGCCCACAAGAAGTAGGGTTAGTGAGGGCATTTGTTTGGGGGTAGAAGTTGTGCCTTTTCCTTAGATCTGGGCCTAAGAGATTATGGACCAAACTGGAGCTGACTTGGGATACTTCTTAGCCCAGCAGAGAGTAAGAAAAACAAAAGACTGAAGAGAATGAAAAAATACAAAATCCTTCTGCCAGTTCATGTATGCATGCAATCTTGAGAACCTAGCACTATGTTGTTCCAAGTGAAAAAAATTTTAGTTTGGGCAATTAACACTCCAAAAATAAAGTGAAAATGGTTTACATGATCTACATGTCTGAGTGAAGTTTCCTTTTCAACTTCAAATATATCCAGTAGGGGCAGAAATTGTGAGTGACGTAACAAATCACCACACAACTCAATTCCAAATTGAATTCCTTTATGGGATCTAATAAATGTCTCACATAGACTCTTTTCAGAACTTGACACTCAAACACAAAATTCCAGCACCTTAGGTCTGATGACAAACCAAGTGATGATCCACTGGCCAAAGTGTAGAAAACAACCCACAAAGAAATACAGATGAGTCCTCCTAAGGTGCTCAGGTCTAGAATTTCCTTCAGACAGATCAACTTTTCATGTCAGAAGATTATAAACAATAAAAAACCACAAATACAGAACATTTGGTTTGGAGTCTTGAAACTTATCCTACGAATCCAAATGACTTTTAAAATCATATAGTCATGATTAGGAAAAACAGAAAGTTTCATGAGATAGTATACCCTGCTCCAGATATCCCAGATCTGGTTATATGAAGGGTCGAAATCATACTCCTTCTTTACTGCAGGACATCCTGGGCCTCTCTTTACTAAAACTCTAAAGGACTATGCAGATGCTGGTCTTGTTCCCATATCAGCATCAGGTTTGGGTTCTACTGTAACTAATTTCCCATCTAAAAACACAACTGTAAGAGACTCTAAACTTAAACGATAGTTCCCATTTCTCTGACACATAAAGGTTGACAAAGCATTTTCCCCACAACAACCCTCTGGAGTAGGCTGTTAGAAATAGTATTATTCTCCTTTTACAAATAAAGAAATTGAGGCTCAGAGGTGAAAAGGCCTTTCTTCACAGTCATTTAGCTAAGTAAGTATTGAAGGCAACCTTCAGCCCTACGTCTGGCTCTTGACAACCTTTGAGGCACCAGGGAGTTGTGAAAAGAAGGCTGGACATGGAGTCAGGAGACATCTCAGTTCAAATTTGATGCAAGTCAGGGAATGTAACTTTCCTTTTCATTATTCTATGTTTACAAGCTTGTTGATTTAAGCTGGAAGGGGCCTTCAAAGACCATCCAGTCTGACCATCTCATTTTACAAATGAGGGCAATGAAGAACAGTTCCTTGACTGAGGGCACCCAGCTGGCAAGGGACGAGGGTGGAATTCAAAGTCACACCTTCTGATTCCAAACCTAGCACTCTTTCTACTGCACCAGGATGTTGCCTTCTCCTAGTCTGCTTCATCAGCTGCAAAATAAGGCTGATAATACCTTTAGTGACCTATACTCAGCCCCAAATTCTAAGCTCAGAGAGTTGTTGGGAGGTTCATGAGACTAACCCACATCAATGTGCTTCAAGCACTATTGAAATGTTCAGGCTGGTTGTTAGTGCTAATAATAATGTACTGTCATCAAACCTTCCCTTGCACAAGCAGCTATGAGAGAGAGAAACTTCATGAAGACAGTTGATTTAACTCTGCCAAAGGTCTATATTAGCCACCAACTGCTAGTGTATAAAAAGAAAAGTTAGGCTCTCAAACTAAAGCATTAATGCAGAACTAAAAAATAAAATATCAAGTAGCTAAGTGTGAAAGATTTAGCTACAACAGTGGCCTATAATTTATTTTATGCACAAAACAAAGACATTCCTCAGTGATAGAGGGAGGAAAGTTAAGAAATGGAATCAATATGATCCCTGCTGAAGTGGTAACTATGACTATGGCAATATGCTAGGTTTAAGGTAAGTGTAACCATAGAACAAGCTGAACAGTATAGTATATGTTGTCTACAATCTGGATAACACTGTTCAGTTACCATTCAGAAGAATATTGGAATATTACTGCTTTCCAAAGAACATGACAAACTACAGATCATTACAATGTGTATTTTTATTTTAGCTTACTAATTTTTTTTTTGTAATTTGTTATATTAGGGGCAGCTAGGTGGCACAGTGCATAGAGATCCAGCCTTGGAGTCAGGAAGACCTGTTTTCAAATCTGGCCTCAGACACTGGACACTTAGTAGCTGTGTGACCTTGGGAGAGTCATTTAACCCCGACTGCCTCACCAAAAAGCAAAAATAAAAAGTACCTGTAATTTGCTATATGAGAACCATGAAACTACTTATCAACTTACCTGCCTTCTATATTCTTCAATGGGATTATATACCATCCACCCATTTTCAGGAAACTTTTCTTCATTTAAAAAAGCAAATAATGGCTAGGGAAGGACAATGGAAAAGCATTTAATATCTATAGCAGGCGAACTAATAATGTCTTAATAATATATCCTACAATTTAAAATTTTTCCCCCTCAAATTTCTACAGACACTTTCAGATATGCAATATTTAAGCAACCTAAGTTATTTTTTAAACCAGGCTTACCAAATTTAAACTAGGAGAAATTAACAACAGTAGCTATTGGGGGGGGGGTTAGCATTAAAAAACAACTGCAAACAATACTGAGTCTTATCCAGAAAGGTTTTACTTATTAATTGATTCTCTCCTTTTCCTGATTCACCAAGTCATTATTCAGAAGGTTTTTGGTTTCCACAGCAAAAATGTTTAAAATAAGTTGCTGTTCTCTCAGAACTGAAGCTGGTAGGCCTGCTAAGTGGTCAATCATCAATTTTAAAGTCTTTTAAAATTGTGACCTCTATTAACCTAACTCAGGATCCATAACTTCATCAGTGGAAGATATTTCCTTTATCAGAGCAGAGTACAACTCCTCCCCAACCCAAGGCCTTTGCAGATTTCTTTTTTTTTAAATTTCTTTTTAAAAATTAATTAATTTTTAATTTTCAACAATCACTTCCATAAGCTTTTGAGTTTTAGATTTTCTCCCCTACCTCTCTGCCTCCCTCCCCAAGATAGCATGCAATCTGGTATAGGCTCTACATATACATTCCTATTAAACATATTTTCACATTAGTCATGTTCCTCCAATAGGAGGAACCACAAGAAAGAGGAAACAAAACAAAACAGAAGAAAAAAAGAACAAATAGTATGCTTCAATCTGCATTCAAACTCCATAGTTCTTTCATCTTTGTGGACAGCATTTTCAATCACGAGGCCTTTGGAGATGTCTCAGAATCTTTGTATTGCTGAGAAGAGCTAAGTCTGTCAAAGTTAGTCATTGCACAACGTGGCTGTTACTGTGTACAATGTTCTCTTGACTCTGCTCACTTCACTCAGCATCAGTCCATACAAGTCTTTCCAGGTTTTTCTGAGGTCCGCTTGCTCATCATTTCTTATAGCACAATTGCATTCCATTACATTCACACACTACGGCTTGTTTAGCCATTCCCCAATTGATGGGCATCCCTTCAATTCTGATTCTTTGCCACCACAGAAAGCAGATTTCTTTTTTCAACCACAACTTACAAAGCTATTTTTTAAAAGTTCATTACTTGGTGATCAGCTTTCTGGTGATGAGCCCCTTCACATGTAGCCAGGTCGGTCAGTCCTCAGACAACAGACATACAGTCCACTTCCAGGCCTATACTGGAAGTTCTTCTAGTTTTCTAGAACCTATGGAAGACTACTCTGCCAGTAGAGTCATCGGGAACCCAGGATGTCACCTCCACATCAAGTTAAGGTGGAGGAAAACTGTTTTCACTGATACAGCTCAGATGAAAACTTAGAAAATTATCTAGAAAGTTTTGTAAAACTAAGCAACTTTAACTAAAATATCTCAAACCATTAGGGGAAACCAAATGGAAACTGGAGGAACAAAATTTAAATGAACCATTTACTGAAGTGAGAGAATGACAACAGAAAGAAATGATTCCAAGACATTCTGATTATTGTAATTCCTTTTCAATATTTTGCATGTTTCAAGTTAAGATGCATTCTTGATTAGGCTCCACACTCTTACATCCTACAAGTTTTCAATGAATACTTTTTCAAAGCATGCTCATGATTGTGTCAATCAGAATAAACAATTTTACAGAGCAGCACTTTTCTTTGAAAAAACTCAAAGCACTCCAATATGTCTCATTAATAACCTTATGAAACTGGCACAAGATTTCCCCTTGCTACAGCAAGGGAAATGATCCAATGACTCGCCCTGATGTTATATGGCTTGTCAGTGGCAGAGCTGGGACCAGAACCCAGATTTCCTGACTCCCAGCAGAGTGCTCTTTTCTCTCCCTTGGTTCAGCAGCCAAACAGTTCATTTATAATCTTAAACACTTTGCTGAAGAAACTAAACAAAAAGCTACATTTGCTAAAACAACTACAGAGATTTAAGGTGACCTAATTATTTCCCAAAGAATTTGACTACATTTTATTATGTTGTTTAACAGATCAGATAGATTTTGGGCTAGCAGAATCCTAGAGATCATCTTGCCCAATTTCCTCACTTTGATAGAGGAGGAAACTGAGGCCCGGAAATGAAAACTTCCCCTTTTTGATCACAAAATATGTTGATATGAAATTATGTTTAAAAAGACATGCAATGCAAATGTATGTCACATTTTGTAATAATCTATTTACAAGAATTCACAATAATATTAAGAAAAAAGAAAATGAAAGCAAAGCAATGAATGTTATTTTGAAAATCTGAAACATCTCCTAAAACTTTATTTAGAATCTGACAAGATTAAGAAATGAGATCAGGCCAGTGAATCCACTCAGAGCACATCCAAACTGCTCTTTTGTAGGCCATTCTAAGTGGAAGGTAAATAAAGCTCAGTTCCAAGTTCAAGCCACAGAGTGAACAGACTGAATGTTTGCCTGCAACGGGAAGCAGGAGGGGCCAGAGGGTGATTCAGAAGAAGAAAAACACCCATAATCCATTCAATTCATGACTTGACTTGGAATTGAGCTTTTTTAGGTTTCCAGACGCTATTTCTGTGGGTCCAAAAGCAAGTATAACCTGAGCAAGTCTAACCCTGGCTTCAAATAAACTCTAACAGTCTCCAAAGGTTTGCTGGGGCCTCAGTTCTCCCTCTCACTTGCTATATACCCTGTTCTTCAATTTTTAAGTATTTCTAAGGCCATTTATACAGAAGCCAACACAAGCATATCTCACTTTAGGCAGAAGGTCTGTACTGAAAAAGATGCACATAAATTGAACTTTTGTAAAATGAATCATTTTAACAGGTTATAATTTCAGAAAATTTTGAATGTAAGAGCTTGATATAAAATCATGCATGATACAGCAAGCCTCTTAAAATAATATACTTATTTTTAAAAGCCCAATAACTTTCTAATAAAAGCTTAATAGATGATTCAAATACAATCCTAAAAATATAGCCATGTACATTAGTAGACAATATGGTCAGTGAAACATGGGAATGGAGAAACCCCATTTTGAGGTATACTCTGGTCTTTTGTGCAAAAATGCTTCACAAGATAGTTACAGAAAGACAAGTTCTTCCAAGGCAGCGTTTTCATCATTTCATCAGGCAGTAACGCTATAAGTCTTCGGCATATTTCTATTATACTCAGAATAAAGGTGTACTATCTTCTTTTAAGAGTTAGTATACTAGAAGGTTCCATAGAGAAACCAGGATTAGATGAAATATGTTAAAGGAAAGCATGTGCCAGGCTAATATGTACTTCTGATCCAAGAATAAAGAATTGTCCTTTCTCTCTTTTCCCTTTCATGGCCAATCTCCTTGACAAAGCTTTCTTTACTCATTGCCTCCACTTCCTCTCTTCTCACTCCTCAACCCCTGGAAATCTGCCTCCTGACCTCATCGCCTACCAAGTTCCCGGAATAGCAGTGCACAAATGAAACTGCTCTCTCCAAGGTCACCAATGATCTCTTCATGAACAAATCTAATGACTTCTTCTTGGCTCTCATCCCCCTTGGCCTCTCTGCAACATTTGACACTGCTGACTACTCCTTCCTCCTACCTGGGCACTCTTTCCTCTCTGGCTTTTTTGGGGGAAGGAGAGCACTGGAGCATTCTTCCCTGGTTCTATCCTCCCATCTGTCTTCTTATTTTCCTTTGCTGGCTCATCATGCTTGCCCGATCCCTTACGTGTGCGTGTACTTCAGGGCTCTGTCCTTATCTTTCTTCTTTCTAGATCCATTCTCTTGGTGATTTCATCAGGTCCCATGGGTCCAATCCAGATGGTTCACCGATCTACATATCCAGCCTTTGTCTCTCCCGAGCTACAATCCTGCCTCACCAACTGCTTGCTGGAAATCTCTAAATCAATGTGGGCATCTCTAACTCAGCATGTCCAACCCCAAACTCATCCCCTTCCTAAATTCCGTATTTGTGTTGATGGCACCACCATCATTCTCATCACTGAGGTTTATAATCCTGGCATCATCCTCAATTCTCCGAGCTCACTCACTCCTCATATATAATCAGTTGCCACGTTTTATTGATTCGACCTCTAAAACATCTCACACATCTGTTCCTTGCTCTCCACTCATACAGCCACCAGGTTAGTTAAGACCCTCCTCCCCTCTCCTTTCTCCCAGGCCCCAGTCACTCCTCTCGCTAATCTAGCCTCTATACAACTGCCCAAAACAACTTTGGTAAGGCACAGGCCGGCCTGTGTCACTCTCCTGTTCCAAGCACCTCTTCAGCACTTTCCCCGCTGACTCTAGAATACAGTGCAAATTCCTCTGTTTGACATTTCCAGGCTTTGACAATCTTGTTCCAACCTATCTTTTTAGGCTTACTGCAAACTACTCTCCCTTATACGTTCTCTGGCTTAGTTGTTGGTTTTTGAACGTTAAGTTCTATCTCCTATCTCTATGCCTTTGTACTGGCTGTCCCCTGTTCCTGTCATTCTCTCCTTCCCTACTCTTAAGGCTCACCTCAAGCACCATCTTCTATATGAGGGCTACCTTGAGCCAGATGCAACTAGGCAGTAGCCTCAGGAAATGATTTTGTGTTAATTTTGTGCTTACTTCTCCATGCATAAGATGTTTTCCCCAACAGAATGTTAGCTCCTTGAAGGCAGAGACTACTTCCTTTTTTTGTCTTTGTATCCCCAGCACCCACCATGGTGTCCAGAACATACCAGGCCCTTCGTAAATGCTTGCTTGATTTGTTTATTTATTTACTTATTCATTCATTTATTTACTCAAATAAATGCTTGCTGGATGAAACAAGATAGAAATAAAATTTTGGAGCACAGACACTCTAGAACTCGAGGGAAAAAAACATTAGCTTACCAAACCGTGTGACCGTGGAAAGGCGTATTTTGTGAGGACTTCAAATATGTCTCTTCTGCTGTGACCTTCCTGTTTCAAAGCAAATCTCAGATTTCTCATATCCTAAAGGGAAGATTAAAAAAAAATGACCACAGCATCCTGAGATACAGTCATACTAAGTAAAAACATTCAGATTAATTTAAAACTCTTTAATTGAATGAATCTCAAAAGGACAATTATTCTATGTAAGTAAAAGAATGCTTGATTATATAGTACTGTGAATAAACATTTATTAAGCACCTTCTATGTGCCAGGTGGGTAGCTAGGCAGCCCAGTGAATAACACGCTGGGTCTGGAGTCAGGAAGATCTGAGTTCAAATCCGGCATCAGACACTTACTGGCTGTGACCCAGGGCAAGTCACTTCAACCTGTTTGCCTCAGTTTCCTCATCTGTAATATAAGCTGAAGAAGGAACTCCAGTGTCTCTGCCAAGAAATCTCCAAATGGGGTCACTAAGAGTCAACAACAAAAGTGTGCCAGGCGCTGTACTAAGTACTGGGAAAGGAAGGCAAAACCAAACCAAAGCAAATCAAAACAAAGCAGGCTCAGGTCTCAAGGATCTCTGAGTCTCCTGGGGAGATAACATGCAAACAACGGCGTACAAACAGTATACAGATAGGGTAAACTGAGATAGTCTCAGAGGGAAGGCACTAAGATTAAGGAAGCCTGGGAAAGGCTTTTTGTAGGACTGTAGCTTAGACTTGAAGATTTCCAGGAAAGCCAGGAGGTAGAAATGATGAAGAAGTGAGTTCTAGGCATGGGGGATAGCCAATGAAAATGCTGAGTCCAGAGATGGAACGTCATATGCAAGGAACATCAAGGGGGCTCATGTCACTGGATTGCTGACTATATTTGGAAGAGGGTAGCTGAGGTGGGGAGGTATAAGGTGTAAGAAGACTGGAAAGGTAGGGAGAGGCTTTGAATGCCAAATAGAGGATTTGATATTTGATCCTGGGGGCAACAGGGAGCCACTGGAGTTGACTGAATGGAGGGTGGGGGTGAGGATGTGTGTCACATGGTCAGACTTGTACTTTAAGAAGATCAATTTGGATGAACTAGAGTGGGGAGAAACTTGAGCCAGGGAGATCAACCAGCAGCATATTGAAATAGTCCAGGCATGAGGAGATGAGCACCTGCACTAGGGTGGTGGCAGTGTCAGAGGAGAGGAGGCATCTATACAAGAGATGTTAAGAAGGTAGAAACACAGCAGGACTTAGAAACTGATTGGATATGGAGGGTGAGAGAAAGGAGTAGAGGATGACAACCTAGATTGTGAGACCGGATGACTGGGAGGATGGTGGCACCCTAGACAATAACAGGGAGGTTAGAAAGGGGAAGAGTTTTGGGGGAAAGATAATGAACTCATTGTTGGACAAATTGAGTTTAAGATGTCTACAAGACATTTAGTTTGAGATGTCCAGTTGTAGATGGAAGATTGAAGGTCAGGAGAAAGATCTGAGAATCATCTGTATAGAGATGATAGTTGAATTCATAGGCACTGATGAGATCACCAAGTGAAAGAATATAGAGGGAGAAGAGAAAAGGGTCCATGAGACAGCCTTGGGGGCCACCCATAGTTAGTGGATATGACATGGATGAAGAGCAAGCAAAGAAGAATGAGAAGGAGCAGCTGGACAGGTAAAAGGAGAACCAGGGGAGATCAGTGTCACAAAAACCTAGAGAAAAGAGCATGAAGGAAGAGGGTCATCAACAGTGTCAACAACTCCAGAGAGGTCAAGAAAGATGAGGACTGAGAAAAAGCCACTAGATTCGGTACTTAAAAGGTCACTTTAAGAGAGCAGTTTGAGTTGAATGATGAATTCAGAAGCCTTCTCAATGGATTTTATCCACAAAAATAGCACCTTTAAAGAAAAGGCAAAAGTTTTAAGTTTTAAAAATCCCCTGCTTTTTGAATCTTATGGAATCATTGAATTTAAATGGGTATGGATTAAGGCAACTCGGTGAAGCAGAAGGGCTGGACTAGAAATCAGAAGACCTGGGACCAACTGGGCTCTGATGCTAACCAGCTGTGTGCCCCTAGGCATGGCCCTTAACCTCCTTAAACTTCAGGTGCCTCAGGAGGGGGCTGGACTAGGTGCAGTTCTTCAAATCTCTGGTTTCCTTCAAAACTCAGCTCAAATACCACCTTCTGCAGGGAAGTATTTCCTTGTTCCCCAGAGGTTATGCTTGCCCTTCTAAGATCATATTGTATCTATCTGTTCATTTCTTGTATGTACATATATCTATCCAAGTCCATCCTGTCTCCATTAGAATGTGAGCTTTTGTCTCTGAATCTCCGGCACTTGGTGTGGTGGGTGGCACAAGATGCCGACTAACTGATCTTGGGCCTCTCATATTATGTCCTTACTCAGCAGGGGCACTAACTCCCTGTTATCCATTTGTATTCCCTCCTTTCCAAGGGAAAGATGATTCTCTTGGGCAGCTCTGGCTTCCCTCAGGAGCCTGCTAGTACCATCCCATCCAGGCCAAGAAGCAGCTGTAACTCTCTTTTCTTATTTTCCTCTATATAGCTTTAAAAAACACCAAACCCTCTGCTGTCTTTACGTTTTGTCATCAGCCTCAATTTGTTCTGTGAGTTAGTGCTCCTGACACTTTTTTTTTATTAGACTGTGCTACGCTTTTGGAGCCGCCCTCTATTGCCTGCCTTTACTTTCACCTTCAGCAGCTTTTCAAAATCTCAGATGGTTGGGGTTCCTTTTGCATAACACATCAGTCTCTTTAGACAATTCCTTCTCTCCCCACCCCATTCAGAACTATTTCTTCTACTGTCTTCAGAATTTCATTCTTGACTTTCCCATCCCCTGGCCTGACTTCCTCTGGACAATTTTAATTCATGGGATCCTACCTATTTTTTTTCTCCCTCTAGTCTCTCTCTCTACCCTCCACCCTCTTCTAAAGTTAAAATATATGTCAGAATTAAGCCCTGATTTCCTCTCTCTTTGTGCCTTCACCTTCTTCTTACCTCCTTTCTCTTAGGGAAAGAAAGGCAGGGTGGTGTAGTAAAAAGGCAGAATCCTATAGTGGCCAAAGTGCTTAAATTTGGATCATAAAAACCTGGGTTTGAATGTGCTAGCTCTAGTCCTTCCTAGTTGAGGAGAGAGACCCTCATGAGATACATGGCTAATTGACAGCCCACCCATGTTGCTATTACATTAGGTTTCTGTCCTGTTTGCTTAAACTCTTGTCTATGTCTTCTGTCTAGATGGTCTATAATACACTCTGATGCTAATATTGCTTCTTTTTCTGACTCCCTTGATCTTCACCTAAATACTTTCTTCCATACCCCCCACCCCCACCCCACTGTGATTCCTGAATCTCCTCCATGAGTGTGTATTCTTAAAATACAATGCTATCCTGCTATTTCCTCTTTGCCCAGTGGAAGGAACAACAGATTTGGAATTAGAGAACCTGAGGTCAAACTTGCTTTCCTGAGTTAGGAGTTCCAACTCGTTCTTTTAATAATACTTTGTACAGTTTTAAAAATAGAAATCTGAGGCTATGGGTTTTATTCTTAAATCCTTTTTTGGGTTATCTATTGCTAATCGTCCTACACTGTAGCTACTCTTGATGGCATTTCCCTTGGAGGATCTAGCTAGCTAGTTAGCTATTGGATGTTTGTCTTCTGTCCTTGCTTTTCAGTTTGTATGATGGTATGATATGATATGATATGGTTTTTGGATGCCAGGCAAATACATTCTTTTGTCCCCGGTCCTTGTTAGGTCCTTTTCTGTGTTATTCCTGCATGTTGGGCCACAGTCTGTATTCAAAACCTGTTCTCAGATAATATGTTCACAGCCCAAATCGGCTGCTCTGAATAATTTTTCTTCAATCAGGAGCAGCAGTAACTGATTAAAAGACAGCCTATGCCCTTAAGGTTCTTGTTTTCTTGAGCATTAGCTGTGCTTTCTCAACCCCAGAAGTAGTAGTCATCATCACGTCTGACAAGTCTTGGGTGGTCCTCTGTCATGGTCAGGAGAACAGCGGAGCTCTCTACTACTAACTACCAATGCTTGTCTGTTTTTTCCTCTGACCCTTACTAGACAATTTTTCACCTAATGTCACCTATCACAGGATCCTGGATTTAGAGCCAGAAGAGACCTTAAGAGGTCATCCAATCCAACTCCCTCATTTTATAGATAAAGAAAATGAGGCCAGAGAGGCTGACTTGCCCAAGGTCATACAACTGATAAGTGGCAGAACCAGGATTCAAACACGCATCCTCTGACTCTTTTTACTACACCACACTGCCTCTCACACCAACATTCCCTGACGGACAACAAGCAGCTGATTCACCTTTAGTGTATGACCTTGGGCAAGTCAGCTTCTCTGGCCTCATTTTCTGAAGCCTTTCCTCTCCTTTGTAAAGGAACATTTAATTCTCCCTGAACATCTAAATAGTGGAGAGCCATTCTTTGAGCCTCTTTGCCTTTGCTTCCAGGAGGGAGGCCATGCTGTACTTTTCCCATGGATGAGAATGACTATTACTCAAATTTAACTTGAATAGAGATAACAACTTAAAATTACATGATTAGTAACATCATTGAATGTTCCTATAAAGCACTTGTGCAGAACTTTGTTCTTCCCAAGGCATTCTAACATCAAATAACTTAAGAAGCTTCTTGGAACCTTATAATCCCTCATTTTAAAAATAAACATTTTAAAATTCTGAACATAAAACCAAAAAAAAGTGAGCATTTCTATATACCAAGTAGAACATAAAAGAAAATTGTACCTGAAACTGTAAATCTCTATTCCATATAGTTTATTGGGTTTTTTAAAAAGTATATAATTCAGCATGTTACTTTCAAAGCTATCCTGCTTATCTATTCTTCTGTATATTAAAAAATGTCTTAATGACTCTTTTCTCCAGGGTGGTAGGGGAGGTAGAGAGAGAGGGAAAAATCACTGTTGTTAGCCCCTCTGCCCCTTAAAGCCCTACCTCCTAGTCATAAAACAACCCTTATAATAAACAAGCACATTCTAGACCAATAACCCTAATAAATATTGATGCAAAAAATTTAAATAAAATATTAGCAAGGATACTATAGCAACATATCACAAAGATTATATATCCAATGGCTGGTTCGACATTAGGAAAACTATAAACATAACTGAGCATATTAAAAACAACCAAAACACATGATTTTGTCAACAGATGCAGAAAAGGCTTTTGTCAAGAGACACCACCTGTTCTTGTTCCAAACACTAGAAAGCATGGGAATAAATGGATCTTTCCTTAAATAATGAGTATCCATCTAAAAGCAAGAGTCAGCATAATCTGCAATAAAAATAAACTAGAGGCCTTTCCACTAAGACTGGGGTGACGATTTCTATTCCACTACTGTTTAATTGAGTGCTAGAAATGCTGGCTATAGCATAAGACAAGAAAAAGAATGAGGGTACAAGCATTGACAAAGAGGAAACAAAATTATCACTTTTTTGCAGATGGTCTAATGGTTTCCTTAGAGAACCCTCGAATCAATTAAAAAATGAAACTAAACAATTAACTTTAGCAAAGTTGCAGGATATAAGATAAATCTACACAAAGCATCAACATTTCTGTGTACTGCCAACAAAATCTAGTGGAAGAGGATAGAGAGAGAAATTACAATTAAAACAACGGCAGAATGAATAAAACACTTGGGAGTCTACCTGCCAAGACATATGTTGGAACTATATGAACACGATTACAAAATACTCTTTATACAAATAAAGACAGATCTAAATAATTACAAAATGATTATCTGCTCATGGGTAGGCCACGGAAATAAACTAAAAATGACAATAATACCTCAATTAATTTACTTATTTAGTGCCATACTAATCAAACTATTAAAGGGTTACTTTATAAAGCTAAAAAAATAACAAAATTGGTCTGGAGTTTAAAAAAGGTAAAGAATATTATGAAAAGTAATGAAAAAGAAGTGGAAAGGAGGGGAGCCTACCAGCACCACACCTCAAACTATACACTACAAAGCAGTCATCATAAAAACAATTCTATACTGGGTAATAGATAGACTGCTCAGTGGACATATTTTGATACACATAATAGAATGAGAAGAGTAGTCTACTGTATAAAATCAAAACATCTCAGCTACTGTGGTAAGAACTCACTATCTGACAAAACCTGTTGGGAAAATTAGAAAGCAGTCTCGCAGAAAGTAGGTACAGATCAACATCTCACACTGCATATATCAAGAAAAGCTTTAAATATGTATATATCATAAGCAAATTAGAGGAGCAAAGAAGAATAATGCCTTTTAGATTTATGGATCAGGGAAGAGCTCAAGAGGAAAAACAGACAATTTTGATTAGTAAAATTAAAAAACTTTTGCACAAACCAAAGCAAATGCAGCTGAAATTAGAAAAGACAGTAAACAAGGATTTTTTCCCCCAGCAAGTTTCTATGAATAAAACCCCATAAAGGTGTTTTTAGAATATATATGGAATCGTGGCAAAAGTGGAAACTTGTTTTGACTGACTATTCATGGGTGTAATATGCTTTTTTTTTCAGTAGAGGGTTAGGAGTTAGAGGGAGAGAAGTCAGATCTCGACTGCTTACAACTATTATGTATAAAAGGAAAACTTGGGAACTCTGATCAGTGTAATGACCAATCACGATTCCTGGGGACTCATGATGAAACATGCTACTTATACTTAACTCCTGATAAAGAGGCAATGGACTCAGAGCACAGATTAAGACTTTTTTTTTAAGATATGGCCAATGAGAAATTTTGTTTTGCTTAACTACACATGTTTGCAATAAGGGTTTTGTTTTTCTTGTTTTCTCAGTGGGAGGGAAGAAGATGGGGAAGGGAAGTGGGAGGGAGAGACAATTGGTCTTCGTTTGAAGATAAAATAAAATTTAATTATGAAAAAGAATATGTAGGGAATGGATTAAGATATACAGGGAATGGTTTCAAATTTATAAGAATAAAAGCCATTTCCCAATTGATAATTGGTCAAAGGATTGGAATAGGCAGTTTTCAGAGGAAGATATCCAAGCTATCAATAGCCATATGGAAAAATGCTCTAAATCACTAATATTTAGAAAAATGAAAATTAAAACAACTCTCAGGTTCCACCTCACACCCATTAGATTGGCAAAGTTGACAAAAAAGGAACATGACAAATGCTGGACATTGTGGGAAAACAGGTATATTAATGCACAGTTGGTGGAACTGCAAACTGATCCATTCATTCTGAAAAGCTATTTAGAATTATGCCCCCCAAATTATTAATCTGTGCACATTCTTTGATCCAGAAATATGACTACTAGGTCTATATCCCCAAAGAGGTCAGAAGAAGAGAAAAAGGACCCACAAGTATAAAAGTATCAGTAATAGCTATTTTTGGTGGCAAATAACTGGAATCTGACCATCAAATAAAGAATGGCTGAACAAGTTATGGTACAAGAAGGTGATGAAGGGGATGGTTTCAGAGAAACCTGGGGAGACCTGTACTAACTAATGTAGGATGAAGTGAGCATACCAGGAGAACAATTTATACAATACCATTCAATATAATAATATTACAATAGTATTGTAAAGACAAACAACTATGAAAGACTTAAGAACTCGGATTGACACAATGGCCAACTGATATTCTAAAAGACTCATGATGAAACATGTTACCCATCTCCTGATAGAGAGGTGATGAACTCAGTATGCAGATTGAGACTTTATTTATGGATCTAGCCAATGCAGAAATTCCTTTTGCATGACTACATAATTGTAAAAGGGATTTTGCTTTTTTAATGGGAGAAGGAAAAAGAGGGAGAGAAAAAGTAGGCAGGATGGAGAGAATGTAGATCTGAAAATAAAACTGAATTAAAAACAGGCATACTCAAGTAAAATCAGATCATATAATGGCCATATAAAAAATGTATGTTTCTTTCTGTATCTTAGGTCCATTAGCCTTCTATCAGGAGAACCTTCATCAGAGATCACCTGGAGTCATGGTTGGTCCTCACTTTGCAGAGAGTAAAGTCCTTCAAAACTGCTTATCTTTACAATGTTTTTATTGAAGAAACTGTTCTTCTAGTTCCATATTAATTCACAAAAGTTTTCCTAGGATTCTCTGAAATCACCTCTTCCATCATTTTTCATGTTGCATATTATTTCATTACATTCCTAGACCACAATTTGTTCAGCCATTCCTTAAGTGAGGGGAACCTCCTTAGTTTCCCGTTTTATGCTACAAAAAGTGCTACTATATGGATACGTACACACACATGCAATATACATATACACAATACATACATACATACACATGTGTATATGTGTGTGTGTGTGTGTGTGTGTGTGTGTGTGTGTGTGTAAAGGTCCTTTTTCTTTTCATTTGATCCCTCTGAGACAGAAGCCTAGTAGTGGGGTCAGTTAGTAGACACAGTTAACAGACTTTTGGGGCAGAGTTTCAAATTGTTGTGGCTGGATCAAATCACAGCTTCACCAACAGGGCAATAACGTGTCTGTTCTCCTGTAGTCTCTCCAACATTTGTCATTTCCTTTTTTTTTTTGTCTTCTTTGTCAATCTGATGGGTGTGATCTAGCTAACACTTTAGAACAATGTCAAATAATAGTAGAAATAAAGGGTATTTGCACCTATTTGTAATGGTTCCACCACTGCCAGGATTACTAACTCTAATTACTAGAGCTAAGATATTAAAGTGATACTTGCTGTTTCTCTTAGAATGTTAGCATTTCATCATAGTAAAGCCCCCTCCCTTTCAATTGCTCAAATAAACATCTGCCATTCTAGGTTTCTCTTGACTTTGTTTGCATTTCAAAGTTCTTATTCAGCTCTGGTCTTCTCATTAGGAATGAAAGTCTTTTATTTCATTAAACATTCATTTTTTTCCCTTGTAGGGGTACACTCAGCTTTGCAGGGCAAGTTATTCTTGGTTGTAAGCCTTTCTCTTTTGCCTTTTGGAATATGGTATTCCAGGATCTTCTCTAGTTTGAGAAGAGGCTGCTTGGTCTTGTGTGATAATGAATGTGGTTCTCAGGCACTTGAGTTACATCTTTCTGGATGCCTGTAGTATGTGGGAGCTCTGGATATCTTGGCTATTCTTGGGACTTTTCTTTTCGGGATTTCTTTAAGGAGGTGATTGGTGGGTTCTTACTATCTTCACTTTGCCCTCTGGTTTTAATAGGTTGGGGGCAGTTTTCATTTATGATATCTTAAAATATAGTGTCCAGGTTTTTAAAAACCATGGTTCTCAGGGAATCTGGTGATTCTTAAGTTATGTCCTAGGTTGTTTTCCAGGTTAGCTATTTTCAATAGTGAGAACTTTATATTTTCACAGTGTCACTGAGTTATGTTTGATCTATTCTAAGTTCTAGGGCATTCAATTTTTGGGTAAGGTTACCACTTCCTATTCTAAGCTATTTGTTCTTCTTTCAGTTATTTCCTCTAGAGCTTTTAGTTTATTTTTTATCTCTAGCATAATTTTTTTTTTTTGGTGAGGCAATTGGGGTTAAGTGACTTGCCCATGGTCGCACAGCTAGTGAGTGTTATGTGTCTGAGGCCGGATTTGAACTCAGGTCCTCCTGACTCCAGGGCTGGTGTTCTATCCATTGTGCCACCTAGCTGCCCCTCTAGCATAATTTTTTCCAGATATTCATGTAGTCCTTGTGAAAAATCTGTTTTTTTCCTTTGCATCTCTGTTTGCAGTTATTGTGGAGTTATTCAACTTTCTAGACTGAATTTTTAGGTATTCCTGGTTCCACAATAACTCTTTATAGTGATTGATGCCTTCTGTTTACTAATATCTCCAGCCTTAGTTTCTAAATTGAGGCTTTGTGCTAGGGTCAGGTTCCACTCCCCACTGTGCTTTTGGGTGGAGTGGTTGGCCCTGCTTGGTCCCAACATGGATAACCTGGGTTCCTACACTGACCTCTATCTCCTGGTACTGATAGATTTTAGGCTTCCCTGGATTTCTAAAGTTCAAAGCACTGGGTTTGGAGGGCCCTTTATGGAGTCTTAGGGTAGAATGCTAGGGGCTTCAGAATCCCTGAGCCTTGTATGTTCCAGTCTAGGCACTGCCATGCCCAGACTGGCCCTGCTGCTTCTAAAGTCTATTCTTTGGGTTTCTGATCAGCCTTGAGTTTTCTCATGAGAGCCCTTTGATCTTTCTTCCTCTGGATACAAAGTCTTGCAAGCCACAGGTATTTCTGGTATCTTTAGTCACAATATGAGGCTTCTGTCTTGTCTGACTGTGCAGGCCGGACTGGATTTTCTTGCAGGCTTTGTTTTCTAACTCCCACTGAGTTCTGGCTAACTTTTTGTGCAATTCTGGAGTGGATGAAGTCATTTACTATAATTTCTCATTGGATTTCTTGATCTTGATCAGTCAATTCTTAGGTTTTGTGTTGGACATTCTGTTCAGGCAACCAACTTAGCTTGAAGTCCTCGTAGCCCTTTATTTTTAAGCAAAGAATCAACAAATGTTCTACGACATACAGGATCCCACAACATACATACAGCAAGAAGACAATTACTATGGTCCAAAATTTTTATCAATGATTCAAAATTGATCAAGTTATACAGATGAATTTCTACACAGAACCCTTTCAGTTCTATTATTCTATATAATTTTGAATGAGCATGACTGCCTAAATACAAATTCTGTCAAATACTGCTGAATTATTCATTTCATAATGAGCTATGGAAGTACTGACTTCAAGCATAGTTGGAAAAGATCAGAATACTAGTCGTCCATCCATAAATCAAAGCACAGCCAAATGGAGGAAGAAATGCATTTTCCAAAGCTAGGTTTTGTCAACAGCTGCAACTATAACGGTTGATTATATAAGCACTCCTAAGGCTGAAGGGTTGCAAGTGCTCCAGCACTCTAAGTGGAAGCATTTCAGTTTTCTAAACTATCAACAACTTGTTTCCTAATATCTATAACACATAAAAGAACTTCTCAACAATTATACTTAACCATTCAGCTAAAAAAATCTGATCAATTTCTAGATTATTTTATTAACAATTATTTTCAAGTGTTAATAATTCCAATGAATGGTCCAATTGCTCTAACTCTGGTAACAGAGTTACCAGCAAAACCAATTTAATAATCACCTTCCTCTGAATATGATAAGAGCTGAAGTGTCCCTCTGGGAACACTAATAAAATAGAATCCATAAGCTCCCAAGAAAAACCATTGGTAAGAGCTTGGGGCATGGCTTTTTGAACTACATTGACATTAAGGAGGCAGAAAATACTCCCAATATATTGAATCAGCTGAAGCCTCACATTAAACTATTAAAAGTTTCCTTTGCTCACCCAAGCTCAGCTTCAATCAGAGATGCAAGTTTGTCTATCAGTGGACTTCCAAATACAATGAAAAAGAAGGAACCAGAGCAGCTTTTTTCCCCAAATCTCCATGTTCTAGCTGATCAAATCACTTAAGTATCAGGGTATATAGTACTGATTTAAGAAGCAGATCAAGGTAGTAGGTAGCAGCTAACAGTAATAAGAGAAATAGGACAAAAAAAATTATATGTGTTTTTGCTCTGGACAGGATCCCTAAATTCCTTCAGTCTTCTACACAGAACAGTAAATTAGTCCTTAATAAGCTGGAGAGAAAACCCACACACTAGGATTTATATTCACTACAAAAATTAGAATCAGGAATCACTGGACTAGGAGTTAGGAGATCTGGATTCTAGTCGTTAGCTCTATCTTTGATCTTTGAAAAGTCCTTTGACCTCTCTAGGCCTCAGTTTCCTCACCTGTAACATGAGAAGGCTGAACTATGTATGTTCTCTCTGGCTCTAAGATTCTATGATATAATTACTCTATATGTGGCATATTTCTAATACAAAATACATCAAAGGCAAGCTTTATTTTCAGAGTGGATTTTGTTTTATTCACTGTTAATAGAAGGATAAATCTCACTGATTAAAAGGCAGTTAACTTTATTGTCTTCTCTGAAAGTAAAGGCGGCCCAGAATCGCTCCATGTTAAACTACTACCTTATTCCCTAATCATGTGGTGAGTCAAAAACCAATGAAGTTCTTTCTCTTTCATTAAAAACATGCTCTATTTATTTCCTCCTGCTTTTCTAAATATAAAACCTTTGCTGACATGCTGTTGGGGAGGGTCACTTGGAAAAGGCCTCAGGAAAAACAGTACCCTGCTCTCCCCCCAAAAGGTTTGCTTACTCTTGTACTAACAAATATTATACCAAAGGGATATAGTAACAATACTAGAAAGGGGAAATTTCTTCCCCTCCACATTTGTCGATAACTTCTTTGTGTGTGTGTGTGTGGGGGGGGCAATTGGGGTTAAGTGACTTGCCCACAGTCACACAGCTAGTGAGTGTTATGTGTCTGAGGCCAGATTTGAACTCGGGTCCTACTGACTCCAGGGCCAGTGCTCTATCCACTGCACCACCTAGCTGCCCCACCCCTCCATGTCTGTCAACAAAATGTATCATATGTAAAGTGTTGCTCTTGACAGTTTTGGAAAACTAGATCTTGAGAATGTATGATACAATTAAGGAAGGAGGTGAGCATCTGAATGGAGAAACATTTTCAAAATCTTAGGTTAATATAGGTGTTTCAATTTCCAAAGATTTTTTTTGTTTGCTTGATATCATTTATCCCTTGCTTCATGATAAAAGTGTTAAATATCTTACTTTGCAAGTAATGTCTAGTCCATAGGAATTTTCTCCTCTGCTCGAAGCTCCTCCCATTTTTTCAACTCGTGCAATGACACCCAGAGGAATGTCGAGTAATGCTCCAGAATCCTAAAAGAGACACAAATGCAGAAGTAAATAGTTTTGTTAAAAATCAAGAAGTCAAGTATATCTCTCTGGGGCCCAGGCAACTCTTTATAACTCTATAGCATAAAGTGGTTGCTGATCTGCACTGGCAGAGGGGCTGTCCTCACCAGAAGTTTCCTACATTAATGAAATCACATTCCCACTCTCCTACCACCAAACAAATCGTGAATCTACCAAAACTTCACAGGCAATATACAGGAGAATTTACCTTGAAATTGTAAAACTTTACAGATGAAAGTATGACACAACATAAACAGCAAGGATTAAAATAGGCTTACATGCTCAAATCTCTAAAAACAATCCTCCAAAGTCTAAAACCCCACACGGAACAGATTTTTGGAAGCCCATCTGGTTTCTCTTAACTGTTGATTTTTTTTTCTTTCTTTCTTTTTTTTTTGACATAGATATATATGTAGAACCACACAATATATACGTCCACGTATCAGTTTTTTCTGTGGAGGTAAAAAGCCCCATCGTTTATAGTTGATTTGAATGTTCATATTACTCAGAATGGCTTACTCATTCACACTCACTCTTTGAACAATATTGCTATTAATGTATATAACGTTCTCTTGGTTCTGCTCGTTTCACTTTGCATCAACCTGCTCCTCATTTCTTAGAGCACAGTAGTATTCCATCACAATCGTATACCACAACTTGTTCAGCCATTCCCCAACTGATGGGCATCTCCTCAATTTTCAGTTCTTTGACACCACAAAGAGAGCTGCTATAAATATTTTAGAACATATGGGTTCTTTCCCTTTCCCCTGGTCACCTTGGGGAAATAGACCTAATAGCTTCTGTAGTTAACATTTTTATCACTTCGTAACAGCATAGCAATACTTCATTCATATACCCCAATTTGTTTAGCTATTCCCCAATCAACGGCATGTATTTTGTTTCCAGTTTTTTGCTACCATAAAAAGTGCTAGTATAAATGTTTTGCTGTATATGAGAACTTTCTTCTTATCAATGACCTTCTTTATAATGCTTTGGGCATAATTCCAGATTGCTCTCCAAAATGGTTGGATCAGTTCACAGTTCCACCAACAGAGTATTTGTGTCCCAATTTTTCTACATTCCCTTCAACATTTGTCATTTTCCCCTTTGTCATTTTAGCCAGACAGGTGTGAGATGGTATCTCAAAGATGTTTTAATTTGCATTTCTCTAATCAATAATGATTTAGAACATCTTTTTCATATGACAGACTATATATAGCTTTGACGTCTTCTTCCAAAAACTGACTGTTTATATCCTTTGACCATTTATCAATTGGAGAATGATTGATATTCTTATAAATTTGACTCAGTTCTCTATATAGTTGAGACATGAGGCCTTTATCTGAGAAACTGTCTATAAAAATCCCCCCCCCCCAATTTTCTGCTTTCCTTCTACTCTTGGCTACATTGGTTTTATTTGCACAAAACTTTTTTAAATGTAATCAAAATTATCCATTTTACATCCCCAATGCTATCTCTTCATAAATTCTTCCCCTATGCATAAATCTGATAGATAATAAGTTCCACGTTCTTCTAATTTACTTATGATATCTCCCTTTGTGTCTAGGTCATGTATCTATTTTGGCCTTCTCTTGGTAATTGGTATAAGACATTTGGTCTATACTTAGTTTCTGCCAGACGGCTTTCTAGTTTTCCCAGCAATTTTTACCAAATAGTGAGTTCTTATCCCAAAAGCTTAAATCTTTACATTTATCAAACAAAAGGTTACAACAGTAATTTACTACTATGCATTGTATAGCTACTCTATTCTGCTGATCCATCTTTCTATTTCTTAGCCCCTACCAGATAGTTTACATTTTTTTCATTAATTCCTTTGATATTCTTGACCTTTTGTTCTTCCAAATGATTTTTTTTTCTAGCTCCATAAAATAACTTTTTGGTAGTTTAATTGGGATGGTACTGAGTAAATAGATTAGTTTAGGTAGAATTGTCATTTTATGTTGACTATGCCTCCCTATGACCAAATAACATTTCTCCAATTGTTTAAATCTATTTGTATAAAAAGTGTTTTATAACTGTGTTTATATAGTTCCTGAGTTTGTCTTGGCAAGTATACTCCCAGGTGTTTCACATTGTCTACAGTTATTTTAAATGAAATATCTCTATCTCTTCATGCAGGGCTTTGTGGGTGATATAAAGAAATGCTGATGATTTATGTGGGTTTATTTTACATCCTGCTACTTTGCTAAAATTATTGTTTCAACTACTCTTTTAGTCGAATCTCTAGGATTTCCTTTTTTTTTTTTCCAGGATTTTCCATGTATATTATCATATTTCTGCAAAAAGAGAGTTTATTTCCTCATTGCCCATTCTGATTCCTACAATTTCTTTTTCTTCTCTTATTGTCATTGCTACCATTTCTAGTACAATACTGAACCATATTTGATGGGCATCCTTGTTTAACTCCTGGTCTTATTGGGAAGGCTTCTAGCTAATCCCCATCACAGATAATGCTTGATAATAGTTTTAGGTAGATGCTACTCATCATTTTAAGGAAAAATCCATTTATACCTATGCTTTCAAATGTCTTTAATAGGAATGTGTTGTATTTTATCAAAAGGTTTTTTTGCATCTATTAATATACATGATTTCTGTTGCTTTTGTTACTGATATAATCAATTATGTTAATAATTTTCCTTATATTGAACTAGCTCTGCATTCCTGGTAAAAATCCCAGTTTGTCAAAATGTATAATCCTTATGATATATTGCTGTAGTTTCCTAGCTAGTGTTTTATTTAGGATTTTTTTTGTCAATATTCATTAGGGAAATCAATCTATAATTTTCTTTGTTTTTGCTCTTCCTAGTTTAGGTATCAGCGCCATATTTATTTCATAAAAGGAGTTTGGTAGGACTTCTTCTTTACCTATTAGCCCAAATAATTCATATTAACCCAAATAATAATACTGGAATTAATCTTTAAATGTTCAGTAGAATTCACTGGTATATCCATCTGATCCTGATGCTTTTTTTTTTTTTTAGGAAGCTCATTTATAGCCTGTTCAATCTCTTTTTCTAAAACAGGTTTATTTAGATATTCTATTTCCTCTTCTGTTAATCTGGGCAGTTCATATTTTTGTAAGTATTCTTCCATTTCTTTAAATTGTTAAGTTTATTGGTGTATAATTGGGCAAAAAACCCCTCATCCTAATAATTGCTTTAATTTCATCTTCATTAGTGGTGTATTCACCTTTTTCGTTTTTGATACTAGTGATTTGGTTTTCTTCTCTCTTTTTAAAATCATATTAACCAATGGTTTATTTTATTTTTTTAAAATAAAACTCCTTGTTTTATTTATTAATTAAATGGTTTCCTTACATTTGATTTTATTGATCTCACCTTTCATTTTCAGGATTTCCAATTTGGTATTTAATTGGAGATTTTTAATTTCTTGTTTTTCTAGTTTTTTAAATATACAACTCACTGATTTGCTATTTCTCTATTTTATTTAGGTAAGCATTTAAACATATAAATTTTCCTCTAATTACTTTTGCTACATCCCATAAGTTTTGTTGTATGTTGTCTCATTATTACCATTCTTTTTAATGAAATCACTTATTATTTCTATGATTTTTTTCTTTGATCCACTCATTCTTTAGGATTAGTCTCCGATTAATTTTTAAACTGTGTTTTCATGGTCCTTTATCAAATGTAATTTTTATTGCATTGTAATCTGAAAAAGATACATTAAATATTTTTGCTTTTCTGCATTTGACTATAAGGTTTTTATGCCCTAATATATGGTGAATTTTTGTAAAGGTGCCATGTATCACTGGAAAAAAGGTACGATCCTTTCTATTCTCACTCAGCTCTCTCCAGATGTCTACTGTATCTAGCTTATCTAAGATTCTATTCATCTCCTTAACTTCTTTCTTGTTTATTTTTTTGGTGTTATTTATCTAGTTCTGAGAGAAAGCTGAAGTCCCCCACTATTATGGTTTTGCCATTTCTACCTGTAATTAATTTACCTTTTACTTTACAAACTTGGCTGCTACAGCATTTGGCACATATATTACTTCATTATCTATGGTACCTTTTAACTTAAGGTAGTTTCCCTATTTATCTATTTTATTAAATCTATTTTAGCTTTAACTTTGTCTGAGATGACGATTACTATCCTTGTTTTTTTTTTAATATCAACTAAAGCATAATGTCTACTCTAGCCCTTTATTTTTCCTCTATGTATATCTTTCATTTTTAAGGGTGTTTCTTTTAAACAATATATTGCCAGGTTCTGGTCTTTGATCCATTCTGCTATCCATTTCCATTTTATGAGTGAACTCATCCTATTTACATTCAAAGTTATAATTACTATTTATGTATTTCCCTCCTTCCTATTTCCCCCCACTGTTTATCCTTCTCTTTTTACTCTATCTCTCCCTAGAAGTCTAATTTACTTCTGTCCATAGACTCCCTAATCTGTACACCCTTCTAAGAGTCCCTCTCTAATCCTATCCCCTTGCCCTCCTATTACTCTATAAGATTTTTATACCCAACTAGATGTATATGTTATTCTCTCTTTAACCCAGTTCTAATGAGAATAAGGTTCCCACACTGCCTGCCCTCCATCCTATCATCCCTTCCACTGTAAACATTCTTCCATTCACATGTTAGTATGAGATAATTTGCTCCATTTTACCTCTTCCTACCCAATTTTGGTCTTTAGGATCATCCTATCTTAATCAACTCAACCTCAAACCCTCTATGAATACTCTAACTACCCTAACAATAATAACATTCTTAAGTGTTCCAATTTTCCTTAATGATGTGAAAGTTGAAGTGAAAGTTCTTGAGGCCTAGTCTGCTTCTGATTTTGTTGATTGTTGATTCAGTGGAGTTGGCCTGAAGGTGTTTGCACTTCACTCAGACTAAACCTCAGCCCCTGGAGTCTTCTCTGAGGTCCTCTCAAGATGTTTTAGGAGGACAACTCCTTTACATCTTTATTTTTTGCTGCTCTGTGTTCATTTCAAGGTGATTTTCTGTTTGTGAAGGAAATCTGGAGAGCCTGGAAATTTCTGACCTATTCCACCATTTTCCCAGAATGCCTTAATAAGGCAAATATTCCCAAATACCATTTTCCCATATAGGATGTAAACAGCTTAACCTTATTAAATCCCTTATGATTAGTCTTTCATGTTTACCTTCTTATGTCTTTCCTGATTCTTCTATTTGTAAGTCAGATTTTCTGTTCAGGTCTGATCTTTTCCTAAAAAATGTCTGAAACTCCTTTAATTCACTAAATATTTATTTTTCCCCTTGCATGATTACACTCAACTTTTTTGGGTAGGTTATTCTTGGTTGCAAAACCAGCTCCTTTGCATTTTGGAATGTCATATTCTATGCTCTTTGGTCTTTTAATGTAGAAGCTGTGAAATCTTGTGTTATCCTGACTGTAGCTCCACAATATTAGAATTGTTTCTTTTTAGTTGCCTGTAATATTTTCTCCTTGACCTGGGAGTTTTGAAACTTAGCTATAATGTTCCCGTGGGTTTTCATCTAGGGATCTCTTCAGATGGTGATTGGTGAATTTTCTCAATTTCTGTTTTACCTTCTAGTTCTAAAACTTCAAGGCAATTTTCCTTAATAATTTCTTGAAGTATAATGTTCATATTTCTATAGTGTCTATACTTCACAGAACAAATGTAAAAGTTGGATTTAGTCAAAGGGCCACACTTGAGGACTTAGAGGGCCACATGTGACCTCGAGGCCACAGGCACCCCACCCCTGGAACTTTTTTTTTTTACCATGACTTTCAGGCAGTCCAACAATTTTTATTTAATCTTTCCTCCATCTGTTTCCCAGGTCAGTTGTTTTTCCAATAAAATATTTCATGTTGTCTACTGTTTTTTATTCTTTTTATTTTATTTTTTCTTGATGTCCTATGAAGTCATTAGCTTTCCTTGCCTTATTGTAATTTTTTTTTTTTGCTTTTTGGTGAGGCAATTGGGGTTAAGGTTCACACAGCTAGTAAGTGTCAAGTGTCTGAGGCCATATTTGAACTCAGGTCCTCCTGACTCCAAGGCCAGAGCTCTATCCACTGCACCACCTAGCTGCCCCCAATCCAATTCTAATTTTTAAGGAGTTGTTTTTCTTCAGTAAGTTGTTGGATCTCTTTTTATAATTGATTGATTTTCTTTTCATAATTTTATTGACTTCTTGCATTATTCTTATTTCTTTCCCAATTTTTCCTCTATCTCTCATTTGATTTTTAAAGTCCTTTTTAAGCTCTTCCAAGAACTCTTTTTGGACTCACGATCATTTTATATTTTTCTCTGAAGCTTTACAAGTAGCTGTTTTGACTTCACTGTCTTCTTCTGAGTTTGAACTTCAATCTTCTTTATTACCATGGTAACTATTTATGGTCATGTTATTTCTCTGTTGTTTGCTCGTTTTTTAAATGATGTATTTCTTGGCTGTTAACTTTATGTTATGGTTGGGCTCTACTGCCAGGGTGTGGGAGAATAATGTCTCAGTCTTCAGGGTTTTTTTATGCTATTGTTTTCAAAGCTCTATCTGGGGGCAGGGGAGAGGGGGCTTTGACTTTTTGATTTCTCCAATGTGCTAGAATCCAAGGCCAGATGTGATCACTGCTCCTTCAGTTTATGCCTTGGTTTATGAATGACTTCAGGTACTCTTCTCCAACCCTGAGCCCCAAACAGGGCCCTGGCACAACCACCATCACAAAATGCACAACCACTGACACAAACGCTTTTATACCTTGCAGTCCAGGAAACGTACCACCAGCCTCTGCTATTTCCCTGCCACAAACATCAGTTTACCTCACTGCCTTGGAACTGAAACCAGGGACTCTGCTCTCCTGTGAGTGACCACAACCAGTCTTCTAAGCCCTCTTGGAACTGGGAGCAGAGACTTGCCCCTCTGCCATCACATTCACTGGCTGTACTAGTTCCTCTTTGCCTGCAACCACAGTCTGTGACTGGGTCCAGCCAATAAGTCTGGGCCCCTGTCCATTATCCGTAAAGGGACCTCACCCCGATAAGCTGCAACCCCCACCCTGTCACTGGGCTGAAAATCCAGAAGTGATACAGCTGCCCCTCTCCCCCCAGGGCTTGCTCTTTGTTGACACACTTCGCTCTGAGCCAGACCACCAACCTGTAGGTCAGATCTTTCCTAACATCCTCTCAAGTTGTCTTAGGCTAGATGATTGCTTTACCCGAATTACTTATTATTTCTGTTGCTCTAAAATGTACTTTGAGGCATTATTTTAAGTTATTTGGGGGGAAATTTGGGAGAGCCATGTAATTTCCTGACTTATTCCACCAACTTCCCACAATTCCCTTCCTCTATTGTTGATTTTTTAATTTTATTATTATTTTTTTTTTTGTATTATTTTTTTTCCTTTTTAGGCAATTGGGGTTAAGTGACTTGCCCAGGGTCACACAGCTAGTAAGTGTCAAGTGTTTGGTCTGAGGCTGGATTTGAACTCAGGTCCTTCCTGACTTCAGGGCCGGAGCTCTATCCACTGCGCCACCTAGCTGCCCCCTTATTGTTGATTTTTCAAAAGAGAAAACTGAAGGCCTGAGTATACTCTGTTATTGCCAAGACGTGTGATCATGAGCAGATCATTTAACCTGCGGGTCTCAGTTCTAAATCTAGAAAAATAAGAGGTAGGATTCCATAACTACTTCTAAGGTCTCTTCTACCTCTAAAATTTTGTTATCCATATCTAATCTATAATCTGATGCTTTATTTCTCAACCTTCAAATTTTTACTTAAATTGTATTTTTGTACCTTTGTTCACACTTCCTACATTTTTCTTGACTTATTCAATGCTAAAGGCAAATCTGTAAGCAGGCAACTATTAATGCTGGAAAAATGAACATCTGCAGTAGATGCTATTTGGAAAAAATCAAGGATTAATGACTTGTATTTCTAAAGACTAATTTGCAATCAGTGCTTCTATATATTTATTATGAAAATGGGTCATTATCCTTTTTTCCCTCTGCAAACTGATCACCTTCTTGGGACACAAAGCAAAGTTTTTAAATAGCCAGTTTTAAATAGCTAAATTGTGCAATATTTACTCACAGTAGGGCACCCAATAAATATCTGCCAAATGAATGAATATTAAAAACCAATATTTTCTTCATAAAATTTAAACACAACGTTTAATAACTATCTAGAAATCAAAACATTTGGGTGCCTGGAATAGAAGAGTAAGGGAATAATTGCAAATACTGAGATTTTATCTATTCAGATCAATCTGCTTTACCAAAGATTCCATCAGTATTTTGGATTATACTTGTTTCTTTTCTTTTGGCAATTGGGGTTAAGTGACTTGCCCAGGGTCACACAGCTAGTATGTGTCAAGTGTTTGGTCTGAGTCCAGATTTGAACTCAGGTCCTCCTGACTTCAGGGCTGGTGCTCTATCCACTGCACCACCTAGCTGCCCCTTGGATTATACTTGGAAAGAAACATTTTCTGGATGTTACCATGGCACAGAAAGACAACACCACATGACTTGAACTTGATTGCCTTAAGATAGAGTTGTTACCCAATAACTTATTTAAAAGAAAAAAAGAAACTTTCACCTACTGACAAATAATTGCAAAAACATCAGCCAGCTTCAGTAAGGGTATCTAAGCTATGTTGAGATTTATGGAGTTTTGTGAAATTTTCTAAATGTTAAACTGTATTCCTCAACTTCCTAAATGTCTCCTTAAGAAAAATATACTTGCATGCTAAGTGAAAATTCACTACTTTACCATCAACATTTATGTCAAAATGTAAAAACAAAAACTGTGCTTCAGTTGATATAAAAAACCATGCTCTTAGTACCATCCAAAGAAAGCAGAGTAGCACTGACCGAAGACAGAAAAGAAAGAAGATTCTGAAGAAGGAGTAGAGATGTTTGTAACGGGCACAAAGGCAGAAGAAAAGAGTTGGCCTGCAGACCAGAGGGAACCTCCTGAGGCTCCCCATGCACATGGGTCAGAGAAAATCAAGCATTTAAGCAAGGCCCACCCTGAAGCCAACACTGCTGTCAATACTGCTGGACAAGTGTCAAGCCAGTCAAATCCTTTGTAAGGTTCATGAAGAACTATGCTTAAGGCAAGCAGCCAAGGAGGTTCTGGGGAACGCACAGGAGACCTAGCTATAGTAATCTGCTGTTATTTTCCACTTACCTCCATGCTAGGTGTGGCCTTGGACACTAACCTTTCTGAGAGAGGCAAGCAGGAGCTCACATGGCAAATCCATATTCCCCAAGTGTCTAGCATGTGGCTTTATGGTCTAGCCCCATGCTGGTCCAGAGCCAGTGGTGATCTGAGTAGTAATGTTGTGTTCTGGAGATTAAACCTAGATGTGCATATTTTATCTGCCATGACTGAGCTCAACTACCTATCCAAAGGAAAAAGTACTGAGTATAAGAAATTGCAGTGACAGGTTATCTACTGGCCTACCAGTACAAAAATGCTATCATATGCTATGGTCTGCCTAAATGAACTAACAAAGACAAACTGGAAGGTCTAGGAATAAGAAAATTATCTTTGCCTTCTCTTGATAGTGTTAACTGACTAAACATTATTAAACATTTAAATGTTTAATTTAACTCAAGTTTAAGGTCCCTTCTGGCACTAAAATGCTATGAATATGACTAAGTATGTAAAGGAGTTGAATATAATTTTGAGTAGAGGCAAATAAAACTACATAAGAAAAATAACTATGTCATCAGTAGAAAACAACAGAGATAAAATCTTATCACATTCATTTCTCCAAGGAGCCGAACCTTAAGGCTGGAAGGTGGGTGAGTACACTACATGCTTCTACATGCTACATGGCCAAGCACTACACTAGGGTTTCTGATTGTCACTTTCATAAAACTGAAAATGAAAACAGATACTAAAATCAGTTGGAAAGGAGAATGCACTGAAATGGTAATCTTGAGAAGATTTAAAGCTACTTCTTGAAAAAAAATGAGGAATCTACCAGTAGACAATTCTGCTGCCTACTTGTTGGTACTGATATAATTGGTCTGAGAAAAAACACAAATCTAGCTCAGACTGCTACCAAATTCATAGCTCTCACTGTAATAAGCAATATCAGTACTGCTGGCACTTGTTAGAGGATTTTATCTTGAGTTCAATGAGATCCAGCACCTATCCAAAGATTAAGATATCAAATATTTGAGAGTTGCAGTTTAATGGGAACATTAACTATCTATTTCTGGCCCTAGCTTCTCCAAATTTTATCCTCAATTTGTCAACAGAAAGCCAACCAATGTATCTCAAGACCTTGTACAAATCCTTTTTCTGAGTTATAATATGATGATGTTGTATAGTAAGGTCATAAGAGAATCTGACAGTTTTTGTTTATTTATCTTTAGTAAAGCTACAGCTGAAGGTATTTGCTCACCGTGCTACTCAATAACCTTTATACAAGAACTCACACAATAAATTTGTTTGACTTTAGTTCCAGGAAAAAATCTGTCTCTGTAAATGAATTTTCATCTGTTCTTTTGTCAGAAAACAAAAACTCTATAACCAAATGCATTTGCTTTGTTTTAGTAGTCAGAAAGTTCACAGCCATATTGACTGCCCAAATATTAAAAAATGTGTCCAATTCTTGTGCCTGAAAGCATGTACTCCTCCTGCTTCTTTCAAGTTCTGTTTTATTCTTTTTTAAAAAATTAATTTATTTTGATTTATCAACAATCACTTCCATATGCTTTTGAGTTTAAAATTTTTCTCCCCCTCCCTCCCACCACCCTTCCCAAGAAGGTGCACAACCTGATATAGGCTATACATATACATTCCTATTGAACATATTTTCATATTAGTGATGTCGTAAGTAAGAATTAGAACCAATAGGAGGAATCACCAGAGAGAGGAAACAAAACTCAACAGATTAAAAAAATAACAAATAGAATGCTTTGATCTGCATTCAAACTCCATAGTTCTTTCTTTGGATGTGGATGTTTTATTCTTTAAAGTAATATTTTGCACTTCTTGTAGTTTATAAGCCATCTCAAGTTCTTTTGTAAAGTAAGCAGCTATTAAACCTTTATGTTATTATATTACATTATATGTATAATGTAATAATATAGAATATAATACTACATTAAATTATATTAAACATATAACAAACTAGAAGGATCTCATTTTTGCAAAGAGGGCTAGGAGCGAGACTAGATTTAAGCTGTCAATGGTATGGCACCACTGGACTACCAGAAAACCAAAATAATTGTGTCACTAGGCCTTAATCAATTAATCCTTCAACAAGCATTTACTGAGCACCTACTATGTGTGAGGTACTGTGATATGTGCTAAGGATAAAAAGGCAAAAATAAAACAATCCTTGCCCTTCCTTTTTAGATATCTGGGGAGAAACGCTGTCCATATACAAGCATATACAAAAGAAATACAAAAGAATTTTGTAGAAAATGGAGGGGGTACAGAAAGGCTTCAGGTACAAGGTGGCATCTGAGTTAATTTTTTTAATATAAGTTTAATTTTTTTTCAAGCAATTTTTAAAATTTTTAACTAATTTATTTTTAGTTTTCAACATTCACTTCCACAAGATTTTGAGTTCCAAAGTTTCTCCCCATCTCTCCCCTCCCCCACCCCAAAAGGCATGCATTCTGAACACCCCTTTCCCTGATCTGCCCTCCCTTCTATCACCTCCCCCCTTCTCTTATCCCCCTTCCCCTTCTATTTTCCTGTAGGGCAGGGCAGATTTCTATACTCCATTGCCTGTATATCTTCTTTCCCATTTGCATGTAAAAATAATTTTTAACATTTGTTTTTAAAACTTTGGGTTCCAAATTCTCTCTCTTCCTCTCTCCCCACCCACTCTCATTGAGAAGGCAAGCAATTCAATACAGGTTATATGTGTGTAGTTATGCAAAACACTTCCATAATAGCCATGTTGTGAAAAACTAACTATATTTCCCTTCATTCTATCAACCCCCCCCATGCATTTTAATTCTCTCCTTTGACCCTGTCCCTTCTCAAAAGTCTTTGCTTCTGATTACCCTCTCCTCCAATCTGCCCTCCCTATCATACCCCCCCTCTCTTATCCCCTTCCTCCCCATTTTCTTGTAGGGTGAGATAGATTTCCATACCCAATTGAGTATGTATGTTATTCCCTCCTTAACTCAAATCCAATGAGAGTAAGGTTCATTCATTCTCTCCCACCTCCTCCCTATTCCCCTCCATGGTAAAAGCTTTTTTTCCCCTCTTTTATGTGAGATAATTTATCCCATGCTACCTCTGCCTTTCTCCTTCTCCCAGTACAATCCTCTCTCACCCCTTAATTTTATTTTTTAGATATCATCCCTTCATATTCAATTCACCCTATGCCCTCTATCTATCTATCTATCTATCTATCTATCTATCTATCTATCTATCTATCTATCTATCATCTATCTTTCCCCTCCAACTACCCTAATATTGAGAAAGGTCTCATGAGTTATAAATATGTTTCCCTGTAGGAATGTAAACAGTTCAACTTTAGTAAGTCTTTTATGATTTCTCTTTCCTGTTTACCTTTTCATGCTTCTCTTGAGTCTTGTATTTGAGAGTCAAATTTTCTATTCAGCTCTGATCTTTTCATCAAGAATGCTTGAAAGTCTTCTATTTCGTTGAATATCCATTTTTTTCCCCTGAAGGATTATACTCAGTTTTGCTGGGTAGGTGATTCTTGGTTGCAATCCTAGCTCCTTTGACCTCCTCAATATCATATTCCAAGCCCTGCAGTCCCTTAATGTAGAAGCTGCTAAATCTTGTATTATCCCGATTGTGTTTCCACAATACTTGAATTGATTCTTTCTGGCTGCTTGCAATATTTTCTCCTTGACCTGGGAACTCTGGAATTTGGCTATACTATTCCTTGGAGTTTTCCTTTGGGGATCTCTTTCAGGAGGTTATCGGTAGATTCTTTCCATTTCTATTTTACCCTCTGGTTCTAGAGTATCAGGGTAGTTTTCCTTGATAATTTCTTGAAAGATGATATCTAGGCTCTTTTTTTGATCATGGCTTTCAGGTAGTCCAATAATTTTTAAATTCTTCTCCTGGATCTATTTCCAGGTCAGTTGTTTTTCCAATGAGATATTTCACATTGTCTTCTATTTTTTCATTCTTTTGGTTTTGTTTTATAATGTCTTGATCTCTCATAAAGTCATTAGCTTCCATTTGCTCCATTCTAATTTTTAAAGAATTATTTTCTTCAGTGAGTTTTAGACTTCCTTGTCCATTTGGCAAATTCTGCATTTTAAGGCATTCTTCTCATTGGTTTTTTGGACTTCTTTTGCCATTTGGGTTAGTCTATTTTTTAAGGTGTTATTTTCTTCAGCATCTTCTTGGGTCTCCTTTAGCAAGCTGTTGACTTGTTTTTCATGATTTTCTTGCATCACTCTCATTTCTTTTCCCAGTTTTTCCTCTACTTCTCTTATTTGCTTCTCAAAATAAGTTTTGAGCTCTTCCATGGCCTGGGACTGATTTATATTTTTCTTGGAGGCTTTGGATGTAGGAGTTTTGACTTTGTTGTCTTTTTCTGGTTGTATGTTTTGATCTTTTGTCATCAAAGAAAGATTCTATGGTCTGACTTTTTTGTGCTGTTTGCTCATGTTCCCAGACAATTACTTGACTACTAATCTCTTTGTTAAGGTAGGGGTCTGCCTCCAGTGTGGAGAATGTACTGTCCCAAGTTTCAGGGGTTTTGTGCAGCTGTTTTCAGAGATACTTCTAGGGACCTGTAAGTTTTCAGTTCTTCCAAGGCAGTATGATCAAAGGAGAGGTGTTTACTCCTTTCTTGGCCTGTGCCCTGGTCTATGAGTGACCACAAACACTCTTTTCTGCCTTGGAACTGTGAGGAGGAATTCCTCTTCACCCCACACCAGTGCTCCTCCTCACCCCAGGACCACCACCCAGGACTGCAACTCAGATTCAAGCAGGGGCAAAGCAAGAGAATCCTGCCTCAGCACCATCAAACAGATCCCTGCAATCCCCCTATGATCAGCCACTTGATCCACCAGCCGTCTGCGGGCCAAGAGTTCTGGAAGCAGTCGCTGCCCTGAGGCTGCACTGGGACTGGGGTCAGACCAAGCTCTTCTCTCACCGAGGTCCGAGAGACCTTTCCCACTGACCTTCTACACTGTCTTTGTCATTTGTAGGTTGAGAAGTCTGGAAACCGTCACAGCTCCCCTTGATTCAATCCTCTACAGGCCTGCCTGCATAACCCATGCCGAGCTGTGTTCCTCTCCCAGCTCAGTGAAACAGACCTTTCCAATCAACCATCCAGGTTGTCTTTGGCTGGAAATTTGTTTCACTCTGTCTTTTTGTGGGTTCTGCTGCTCTAGAATTTATTTAGAGCCACTTTTTACAGGTATTTGGAGGGGTTTTGGGAAGAGCTCAAGCAAGTTATTGCTTTTACTCTGCCATCTTGGCTCTGCCATCTGAGCTCATATTTGAAGGAAAGAGATGACTCTAAGAGGTGGAGGTGAGGAGGAAGTACATTCAAGGCTTGGGGGCAGGCAGTGAAAATGGCATAGAGACTGGAGATAGAATGCTGTGTTTGAGGAATAACAAGGCCAATCTGGCTGGACTGAAGTGTGAAGGAAGGGGAGTAATATATAACAAGGTTGAAAAGGGAAGTTGAGCCAGGTTATGAAAGACTTTTAAAGCCAAACAGAGGAGTTTATAATTGATTCTATAGGCAACAAGGGGCTACTGGAGTTTACTGGTGGTGATGGGGGAGGTCAGGGAGAAAGAGAGAAGAGAAATGGAGAGATACAATGACTATGATTTAATAAAGGTATTTCAGAATTCTTTATTGTTAATGAAGCTCAAGGAGGCTTCAGGAATTATCAGCATGGTTCTAAATACTATCTCAAAGCCATCTCCAGCGTGCCTACTATAAAGCCCAGAGATGCCACAGGAATGAATTAGCTCTGTCTTTCCCAGCTGCTGTCCCTTCCTTGACCCCACCCCAGGACCAGTGATATCCTAGCAGAGGGGTCCTGATGCTATGGTGTGAACTAGATCTTCACCTAAAATAGTCTATAAACCCTGGAGGCAACTATAGAACCTACCTGCTGTCCTGCAAATGTCACAGATTAGGCAGTAGCCTAGGCTTGTACCCAGATTGCTCCAAGGCAAAATTCTAGATCAGGGATAGGGGACCTGCAGCCTCGAGGCCACAAATGGCCTTCTAGGTCCTCAGGTGTGGCCTTTTGACTGAGTCCAAGTTTTACAGAACAAATCCTTTCATTAAGGATTTATAATTCACCATTATTTAGCCTTACTTTCCTGTCTATGTAGACAATTGTGTGAGATTACCAGAAAAGTTCATTCAGGAGAAGGAATGGAGATTTCAATTCCAGATCTCATGAAACGGCTCTTGGCTAATTCACCCCTTATCAGAACCAACAGCACAGATTCTGAGCTTTCTTGCTACAATTTTTATATACCTTCAATGGAACCTGAAACATGCAGGGGCCCACTACAAAAAATGCCATTGGACTGACACCCCTGTGGAGCATTTAGAATATTTCCAAATCTGTCAGCAACACCAACAACTCTTTCTCTTTATTACCATGTTAAGTGACTGGATGTTTTTCTCTTTTATATGACAATTTAGGTGGCTCTCTTTACATCAAGCTTTGATAGAAGTAACTGCTTACTTTTATACTTGCAGAAACTTAAGGCCATGGCTAAGAGATCAAAATGTTTATATAGAACACTTTGGTATGGTAAAGAAGGTTAAACAATTAACTCTGTCAGGCTCTTAACTCTTCTATTAACTCACTCTATTATCTACCCTTCTAGCTACAGGATTTTAAATGTCAGTAACCTTAATCAGTCATACCTGTGCAGTTCTTTTGGAAGTGTGAAATAAGGCCAGATGGATTTGCACAACTGTTGTTCAGCCATTCAGTTGTATCAGACTCTTTGTGGCTCCACAGACCATACTGCCCAACGGGTTTTCTTGGTGAGGATACTGGAGTGGTTTGCCATTTTCATCTCCAATGGATTAAGGCAAACAGAGGTTAAGTGACTTGCCCAGGGTCACACACACAGAGCTAGTAAATGTCTGAGGCCACATTTGAACTCAGGTCTTCCTGACTCCAGGCCCAGCGCTCTATCCATTAAAACGTCACCTCTCTGTAACATGCTTCATCACAGGTCCTCTGGAGACATGGTTGGTCATTGTACTGATCAGAAATCTTGAGTCTTTCAAAGTTATTTTTCTTTACAATGTTATTGTCCTTGCACAAAATGTTCTCCTGCTTTTGTTTACTCTACATCAGTTCATACCCTATGTTTTTCTGAAATTGTCTCTTTCACAATTTCTCATGCATGATAATCTTCCATTATATTTCTATGGTACAATTTGTTCAGTCATTTCCAAATTGTTTAAGCAATTATGGCACTCTCTTAGATTCTAGTTCTTTTTTTCCCCCCTTTTTTTCCCCTCCCTGTTAATCTCTCACTCAGGATCAAAAAGTTTGTTTTATTTGTGGCTATCCTCTTCTCAGGTTATGAAGGGTGACTTGTTTCTTTCCCTACTATTAGAATGTTAGTACTATATCACCACATGGCGCTTTTCAATTACCATGCTAAGTTTCTCTTGAGTCTTATGTTTGCATTTCAAAGTTCCCATTCAGCTCTGGTCTTTCATTAGGAATGCTTGAAAGTTATTTATTCCATTAAAGAGCTGTTTTACCCCTGGAGGAGTATACTTAGTTTTGCAGGGCAAGTTGTTCTTGGTTATAAGCCTATCTCTTTTGACTTTTGGAATATTGTATTCTAAGACCTCTGGTTTATAAAAGAAGCTGCCAGGTCTTGTGTGATCCTGACCATGGTTCTTTGGTACCTGAACTACTTCTTTCCGGAGGTCTGTAGTACTTTTTTTTTTTTTTATGGGAGCTGTGGATCTTGGCTAATCCTGGACTGTTCCTTTTGAGGTTTTTTTCAAGAGGTGATTGGTAGATTCTTTCTCTCTTTACTTTGCCCTCTGGTTCTAACAGATCTGGAAAGCTTTCATTTGTGATTTCTTGAAATATAGTGTCCAGGCTCTTTTTTTTGTTTTTTGAGTTATGTTTCTCTTGATTCCTGTGTATTTCAAAATTTCTATTTAGCTCCAATCTTTTTATCAGAAATGCTTGGTAGTCCTCTATTTTCAAGTCAACAAACATTTATTAAGCACCTACTATGTGCCAGGCACCATGCTAAGTTTTCCTTTTTGGGTTTCGTAGTGACCAGTAGATTCTTTCTATCTTCACTTTGTCCTCTTACTCTAATAGATCTGGGCAATTTTCTTTCATGATGTCTTGAACTTTGATGTCCAGGCCATTTTTTTTTGGTCATGGTTTTCAGGCAGTCCAATGATTAAAAATTCTCTCTCCTTGATCTGTTTTACAATTCAGTTATTTTTCATATGATACCTTAAAATTTCTTCTATTTTTATTCAGTCTTTCAATTTTATTTTACTATTCTAATCTTCAAGGAATCTATTGCTTAGGCAAAGTTTTGTATCTATTGTGCTAGGCTATTAATTCTCCTTTCAAGTCTTTCCTCCATAGCACTCATTTCTTTTCTAGTTCTTTCCTCTAGCATTCTGATTTCATTGATAAAACCATTTTTAACTCTTTAAAAAACCAGTTCTTGCATCATTTCTCCTAGGAAGTCTAGTTGAATTTGTTGCTAAGTTGTGTTTTTGAGTCTTTGTTTACAGATGTTTTGCAGTCATTCTCTTCTTTTGAGTTATGTCTTAGGAGTCCCTGTTGCCATAACAGCTCTTTATGGTGGGAAGCATTTTTTTTTGTTTACTAATTTTTTTCCCAGCCTCACTTCTCAAATTTGGACTTTGTGTTAGAGCCAGGCTCAGTATACTTCCGGAAGGAACATCTGGGCCTTACCTGGTCCTATGTCATATTCTCTTGGGTTCTACTGCTATATTCTCTGGGTACTGAGCACTATGTTCTTCATAGATATCAGGATAAGCTCAGACTGGTAGCCTGTAAGCTTTCAGTACACCCATAGCAGTCTGACTGAAAGGCAAAATTTGAACACCACTCCCAGATCTGAGGTCTGCAAGCTCCTGATCTTGGTTTGGGTCTAGGCAACACAGCTGTGGTCTTGTCCCTGCTTGAAACTCAACAGACTGCACATTCCAATTCTAGCCTCTGTAAGCTAACTGGAAGTGTCTGCAGAGCAGAGCAAGAGCAAAAGAAATGCAGATTTCCCTTTGGTCTGAGCTCCCTGCACTGGTTACTCAGTTGCAGGCTTCAGACAGAGCTGGGGACTAGATCAGAGCTACACAACTACTGCTCACTTCTGTTCCTACCCCTTGCCAGCCTCAGGGCCATGACAGCTGCTTGTCCTGGTCACCATTCTTAGATGAAGGTGTGACCCAGGTCTAGGGTACAAGTGAAAGTGTGGCTAGTTGACAGCTATTTCTACTCCATGATCAGCTTCAGGCCCATCCAATACCTTTTCTTACCTTAATGCACAGCTGCAGGCCCCAGTTTGATTCCTGGGCATGGAGCCTTGCAGCACAGGGATAGAACTACTCTCCTAGAAACCCAGTCTCCAATCTCCACAGACCTCTGTTTGTCTTCCTATGTCTAAGACAGAAAAATGACTTACTGCAATTTTTCCATGCATTTCCTGATTAGTACTGGGTCTTTGTTGGAGTGGGATGGAAGCAGGGGGGAGGGGAGAAAGGTAGACAAGCTGGTTATATTCCTTCCTCCTGTTCTGCCATCTTGGCTAGTCTCTCAGGTTGCTTTTTTTTTTAAATTACAATTTTCAAGGAGTCTAATAATTCTTAAATTATATATCCTTTATTTGTTTTCTAGGTTAGTAATTTTTGATATCAGATTATATTTACTTCCATTTTTGCAACTGTTCGATATTGTTCTATTATTTCTTCCTGTCTCATAGAATCACTGACTTCTATTTGGTCTATTCTAGTTTTCAGGGAATCCATTACTTAGGGAAGGTTTACCACTTTCTCTTCTATTACTTTTCTTTCCAATTCTTTCCTCTAGAAGTTTTATTTCATTTTTTATCTTTTGCTTCATTTCTTCTAAATATTCATGTAATGCTTTTGGAAAATCCATTTTTTCCTTTGAGTATCTGCTTTCAGTTACAGAGATGTTTTCTCCTTTCTGAGAAATACTTGGATAAGCAATAATTTTTTTATACATGTTGATATCTTCTTTGGTTTACTCATCTTTCTAATCTTGGTTCTTAAACTGAGGCTCTGGGCCAGGGACAACAAGCTCTGCCTCCTGCTATGCTTTTGGGCAGGGTGGTCTATCCTCCTTGGGCTCACCCTGGGTCACCTGGGCTCCTAACATTGACTTCCAATTCCTGAGGTCAGGCCCCCCTAGATCTTTGAGGTTCAGAGTACTAGACCTTGAGGTCCCCTATGGGTATCAGGAAAGAGTGCTAAGGACCACTGGAGCTCCTGGGCATGTGGGCTGTCCTGAGAATTGCCATCTCACAGTGATCTCTGCCATTCTCCAAGGCTACCAAAGTCCCCACCCTAGAGCTTTCTTGGGGGACTTTCCATTCTTGCTGCCTTCAGCACAGAGCCCTGAAAGCTACACTTGTATTTGGTCTAGTTGCACTTGGGAAGTTACAGGTTTGTTTGCACGTGCTGACACTGGCTTTACTGGGCTTCTGGCTGACTTTCTGTGTAGTTGTAGGTAAAGAATTATCTTACTGTAGTTTTCATTAAATATTTTGGTTGTTATTCAGTAAATTTCAGGTTTTTGCTAGAGTAGGTATGTGGGAAGTAGGCAATCTGTTTCCATTGGGACAGCTATATTGACCAGAAGTCTGACAATGAAGTTTACATAAAGAAAAAAAGGAGTCAAGCTGTAACTTTGAACCTACATATCAACTCAGCCAGGACATGCCCCAAGAAGGGGGTTTAAAGAAAGGCCCCATATACATCAAAACATTTATAGCAGCACTTTTTGTGGTAGCAAGGAATTGGAAACAAAAGAGATGCCCATCAACTGGAGAATGGCTGACAAAATTGTGGCAAATGAATCTAATAGAATTATCATTGTGGTTTAAGAAATGACTGAAAGAATTCGGAGAAGCATGGGAAGACTTATATGAACTAATGTAAAGTGAAGTAAGCAGATCCAGGAATACAATATACACAATGACTACAACAATGTGCGTGAAAAGAAGGAACAAACCTCCAAACTGAATGCTATGAAATAATGACCAAATGTGTCCCTGAAGAAGAAATAAAGTTTACCTCCCTTCATTCTTTGCAGGGGTAGGAGACTATGGGTGTGGAATATTGCATATACTGTCAGATTCAGTTGATAAATGGATTAGTTTTGTTAAATTGCTTTCCCCCCCTCTTTTTTATTCTTGTTACAAAGGATGATATTTTACTGGGTAGGGGAAAGGGGGATATATTCAGAAATGTGAGTGATGTACCAAAAAAATCAATAAAAACTTAAACATTTTTCTTAATAAAGAGGCTACTGTTGTCCTGAAGAACTGGCATGTGGAAAGTAGCAAAGTAGCAAGTCAGAATTTCCCCTCCCCCCCCCGGCTGCTCATTCACAGTCTGCTCTCAGGACCACTCCTGACAAGATGTCACACATCCATCCCTGCTTTGTCCTGTAATCACTAAGTCCCTACTACCTTTCATTTGCTTTGCGCACAGGCAATCTGAAAGCCCTGCAGGTGCAGTCCAAATGACCACCACCCTTCTCTCTCTTTCTCTCCCTCACCATCATTGGCCAAATGTATTTTTCCCTATAGGTCTTTACTTCCTCCCACCATATCAATTTTCAGCAGTGACTATGAGATTTTCTCTGGCATGCAATGGTTGATTTGGAAATTTACAAATTTGCAATGAAATGAAAAAGGTTGGCAAAGACTAAGCTAGAACTACAGTCACCCTGGTTCCAAAACCATATAATGTTTTTTAAGAACATAACTTGCAAGGTGAAGACCCAATTAAACTCTCAAAACTGCTACAAACTTTATTGTTTTATAGGGTTGTCATGTTCTGGGTCAGAGGTTCTTAAGCTTTTTTGTGTCATGGAGCCTTTTAGGAGTATGGTGAAAACTATGGACTCCTCAGAATAATGTTTTTAAATGCATAAAATATGTAGGATTACAAAGGAAATAAATTATATAAAAATGCAGATATTAAAATATTTTAAAACAAGTTCATGGACCTCAGGTTAAGAACTCCTATTCCAGATCATCCTAAACCTTTCACTCTCTGTCCCCTACAAACGTCAAACCGTCTTCCTACATTTATTCCGTGTAAAGATTTCAGGTTCCATACTGTTTTATATAAAGCCAGTCATTGATACTTGAGTAGAAAATATACTGGGTAGCATGCATATTTGACCTACAGTGAACTTAATGACAAAAGAAAACTGAAGACACAGTTTATAATCTCTAATCATTCATAGTCATCTCTAGGCTCTTATGTTCCACTTACCGTTTCCAAGCTTCTTAAATACAAGCGATAATTGGTGATGTAAACTCGTCCTTTAATGGGGCCATTGAATGGACATATATAAATTACTTCTTTGTCTATTGAAATAAAAAAAGTATCCAAGTAAGAACTAGAGAGGTTTAAAGTAAGCACTGGCAATGTTTTCACACGATCATGCCAAGGAAGTATAAAGCATTAGAGTAAGTCGGTATGTGACACATCCAGGGTAGAAGGAATGTCTCCTCGAGCTTTCCCACAGTGATCATGACACCTGAGGCAAGGAAGGAGCTAAGTATTTGGGTTTGCTGAGCTCTAGTTTAAGACACACAAATATTACAATTGTGGTTTTTGGTAATTAATGGATCCCTAGGAAAAGGAAGTCTGCCAAATGTTCCTAATCTATCCTCCCCTTGAAGACTTTAGAGACAGGTTCAGCTAAGTTTAAGCTCAAATATTTAAGTACTAAAAAGACATAACAGAGGATAGTGACTGAGTCTACAGTAGGATGAAGCATAAGGAAAAACTAAATTAGAAGGCTGAATGTATTTATGGAATAACTGGAATTACTTAACTGCTTTTCCTTTTTTATAATCGCTATCCCTTTTCTGCTCAAGTATAAAACCAGTAATAACTAGTAAGTCTACTTCACAGTAACTTAAATGACAACCTTGAAGTGTTATCAAGATTAAGGTTCTGCCTTCTATAAATGGTATTGACAATTATGTATTATTCCTTCACTTGGGACAATAACAATGAGTTGGATAGAGATTTTGCAGTGCTTTTCCCTCAGGGTGAGTGGCACACTTTTTACCTAGTTCCCTTTGGGGTCAAAAGTACAGCCTCAAAAGCATGAATTCTGTATGTATAGACTATGGCCATAGACTAACATTCATCCCCTGTGCCAAATTAAAAGGGCCCAATCCTGTAACCTTGACCTCATTAGTCCCATGTGTGGCAAGCAATTCAGACTTCATCTCTACAATTTCCCCCCCTGAAACAATGTTTAATGAACTTTGTTTGCAGTACTGAGTGGTATTAGTTAGGTTTGAAAGATAATAATAATGTATCCTAAAGAGCAAGTATGCAATTCCTACACTGTCTGCAAATTACAAAATGTTTTTCAGCAATAACATTCCATGAGTACTATTCCTTGAGACTGCCTAGATCAAGGATGGGGAACCTGTGGCCTTAAGGCCACAGCCTCCTAGGTCTCTAAGTGCGGCCTTTTGACTGAATCCAAAGTTTAGTTCTGTAAAATTTGGATTCAGTGAAAAGGCCACACTTAAAGACCTTGGAGGCCACATGTGGCCTTAAGGCCACAGGTTCCCTACTCCTGGCCTAGATGCAATACATATTGATTTGATTTGCTGACTTAACATGCTATGCAATATGACATGATCAATTATTTAGAATTTATGCCTCAGTATCCTTGGTCCCCCTCCAAAAAGCATCTTCTCTTAAGTGGGTAACTTGTAGAACACTTTTAAGTCTTGACAAGAATTAGAAACACAGTACTACTTCTAGGTTGAAAAAGTTACCAGAACAGCCTAGCGCATGTGATATTAAAAAATTCCTTGGAACAGAATAAGGCATCTCTAATCAGACAGGTGGGGGGTAGGGCTGGGGGCGGCGTTAGTGGACAGTAAATAATGTTAAAAAACAGAAGCGGTATTTATTTTTAAAAATAAAGAAAAAGTACCCTAGCAAAAGAGTTCCCAGTAGGGAAAAATGCCTCCTACAGCTTTCCACAATTAGTAGGTACACAGGATGTCATAGGAGTGAGTATGAAACTGATACAGGAATATTATAAGAATTGAAACCTTGTGGTATCAGTACTTGGCTCAGATAAAGCTCATGGATATTCCTGTAGTCTCCTATTTGAATGATCTGACCACTACAAAGAAGGTAGCATCTTTTTAAGGCTGAAATACCATGAAAAAAATAAACTAATGATAACCAACATCTTATCTGGAAAACCACTTCCCACCAGGATAGTTTCAAAATATAATTTGTTAATCTATAAACCTACCAGGTTTTCAGAATGGTACTTTCTAGCTGCTAGACTTTCTAATTTTAGGGTTAATAAGAGATTATATTAGATTTTTATTTTTAACAATTTACAAATCAGTATGTACAGTAGGTATATGTACTATTCTATGTAAAGAAATATTTACATTTTAAAATCCAGAGGCTGAATAACTTAATTGTTTATGTTGGATTTACCATATAAATAGTCAGTTTTTAGCTCAGAGAGGGAAATTTCTAGAGATAAAAACCAAATTTCCTTAACAATCCTGATTTTGGCACAGAAAAATAGTAATTATAATCAAGTTAACACAACACTATTGAAATAGACATAACATCAAAGAGCCAATGAAAGAAATAAAGTTCTCTCTTAACAGCCCTGAATAAAAGTGCCTGATCTGTCTAAATTTAGTCTTTAGAAGATAAGACCTAAGTGACCTGAGCCACATGACATTTCTGGACACTTCACCAATTTCTTTTTTTGTTTATGTTTTTGGTTGGGCAATGGGGATTAAGTGACTTGCCCAGGGTCACACAGCTAGTAGGTATTATGTGTCTGAGGCCGCATTTGAACTCAGGTCTTTCTGAATCCAGGGCCGACGCTCTATCCACTGCTCCACCTAGCTGCCCCTACTTCACCAATTTCTAATAATCCTTACCCGTAATTCTGGTTTCTCCTGGAAGTCGAGGAATTTCTTCACAGAGGTCTCGAGTGAATCCATCTCTTGAGCTCTGAAATAAAACAGGAGCATCAGAAACAACTATAATGCCTTGTACAGGTTCTATAGATCTCAGAAACACAAATTGAACTAGAAAGACACCTTTTAAAAAGAGCAAAAAATACTGAAGAAAAATGAACATTAATAATGGTGTAAAATTAGTGAATCACATTCAAATAAAAATATAACAAATGTTTAGCATCAATATTCACTTGCTATCCAATTGCTGGTCTGTTTTTAAAATAATATTGGAACACACACACACACACACACACACACACACACACACATATATATATATATATATATATATATATATATATATATATATATATATATATATATAAAATTAAAGACATAGTGACTTTCCACAGCCAATAAAAACCTGATTTCCAGCTCCCACACGAGAGTTAAAAGCCAAACATTAAAAACTTTTCTAGATTTCCCATTATTCCCAGAAAAATGTTAGCATAAGCATAACAGGCAAGTCTGTTCTGGCAAGTTTCCTGCATACAATATGTAACATTCATCAGAGTAATCTTATAGTTTATGATCAAGGGAAAGTTTTGTTTCAGGGTGGTCTCAACTCACCGGCATGACAAATCAGCCTCCTCTCAGGTCCAGCTCGTCATATATATTAAGTTTCAGAGTTTCTTAAAATGATTTCTCCCGAAGGTAATTGAGCAAGAAGCCAAGCTAGCTTGTCTAGTAACCTCTAGCTCTCACTTAAGGCCTGGCATACTCACGTAATATGGATGCAAGGGGGCAAAAAAAAGAAGTCTCTTGTGACCTCAGGGTTTAGCCATAATCCTTGCCTAGTTTCCCCAGTGACTGGTGAAGTACAAGAACCCACCTAATAAACCATCAAGCTTCCGGAGGGCTCTCTGGTGCTTTTCATGTAGGTCTTTCACTTCTTTCTCTCCACGGTTTTGTCATTTTCCAATTTGCATTTAATTCATGTGTAAATGCCATAAATACCTTAGTGTGAATTTCAGAGAAGTGTTCAGCCCACCCCCTCCAGAGAGGGGCTTCAGTTGGAGAATGCCAGAGGCTCCTCTGACCACCTGTTTTCTTTCAGATTAGATGCAAGTTTACAGGCCAGCCTTAGAAAAATTTAAATTGCATTTGTGTGCAGCAAGTTTGTAATGCACATTTTAATGAGGAGAATATTACACATTGCTTCAAGTCAGGAATGTCTAACATCGCCCCCCCTCCATACACACACACAAAGAAAACTAAGTCATGAATCACGAAACTGAGGAGAAACTGACACTGGCAGTTAATACTTCATTTCACTAAGAAGCAGCAGACAGAGAAACATAACTGCTCTATGGATCTTCTGAAAACCAAATTACTGCGCCAGTGGGAGAAAACATTAAAGATTACAAAAACCAAAAAGTATCTGGATAACAGAAACTACTACCTGAATGAAATAGGCTGTATAGGGTGTCCTAAAAGTCTCAGTGCAGTTTTAAGCTATTAAACTTTAAACTGCAATACGACTACTTTTGGGACACCGTATATCTTAGGAGAGTGGTGTCAATCTCAGATAGAAACAAGGGCCCTCAATCTGCACATCCCAAGGATCTCTGATGGCTGCATACTGACTTAGTTTGAAAATGTAATGTTTTATTATATTTGTATTGATTTTGTTAAATATTTCACAATTACAGTTTACTTCGGTTCAGGCAGCACTCAGGAGTGTCTGCCACCTCCATCTTAGGATATTAAAGTAAACCTATTACAGCCTGTTTCCCTGGGTTACCATATGAATTTTGCCCTGATCCAATATGATGCCGTTCAAAGATTTTGAGTTAGAAGAGTTGGGTTCCAGACTCAGCTCTGTTAGAACAAGAAGCATAATAAAGAGCTTCAAGGTTTGCAAAGTGCTGTTGCCATCCCTATTTTACAGACAGGAAACCGAGGCAGGCAGAGTTAAGTGACAGGGTTGTAAATCTGTTGTTGTTCAGTCATTTCAGTTGTATCTGACTCTTCATAATGCCATGTGGGGTTTTCTTGGCAGAGAGACTGGAGTGCTTTGCCATTTCCTTCTCCAGCTCATGTTACAGATGAGGAAACTGAGGCAAACTGGGTGAAGTGACTTGCCCAGGGTCACAAAGTTGCTAAGTGTCTGAGGCCAGATTTGGACTCAGGAAGATGAGTTTTCCTGACTTCAGGCCTGGCGCTTTATATACTGCAGTGACACGTGTGGCCCCAGCTAGTAAGTACCTGAAGTCAAATTTGAATTCAGGTCCTCTTGACTCAAGCAAGGTCCAGCACTCTATTTTTATCTTTGGCAAATCATTTAACCTTTTCTGAGTCTCAGCTTCTTCATGTGTAAAATGGGGGCTGAAGTACCTATCCTACTTACCTCACAGGGTTTTTATGAGTGTCTAAGCAATTAATAAAAAGAGCTTTGAAAAGTATAAAGGGCTTCATAAATGTAAAATATATTATTTCAGTATAAAAAGCAAATAGGGAAGGATTTGATTTCAATCACTAGTTTAGGGAGCTCCCTCCATCAATATACAGTCATCTATGACTTAGTAGATAAATCCTAGAGAGTTGCCTGAGGCACAGTTTCAGAGACTTGTCCAGGGTCAAATGGTTACTATATGTCAGTGACCTGTTTTAAATCTGCATCTTTCTGACTTCAGTCCCATTCTATCCACCATACCGGATTGTCTCATTTCAATATAATAACAGAAGAAAAATACAAGTGAGTGACTGATTAATGAATGGAATATAAAAACAAGCAGAGAAGCTATACTTACCCTCCTAATAGAATCATTCTCCAAGGAGCGAGAGTTATATTTAGGTGTGGATGCTGAAGCCATACTGGAAGATTTGACAAGAAAGATAACATTTAAGCATCACATGAATTTGTGTATTGAATCAAAGTATAAATAATAATTAGAACTGGAATACCATATATTTTCCAATTCAATGCAACAAATACTTGTTAAACTCACACAGAGACAGCACTGTGGAGGGGGGTGGGGGGGGGAGAAAAAAGAGATCATGTTTAAATGAGGTGCCTGGCCTCATGCAGCTTATAGTCTAATAGAAAATGACACATATATAAGTAAATACAGCCCAAAATAATACATGAGTTTACCACCTAGAGTCAAGAGGACCTGACTTCAAATCTCAGCTCTACTGCTTAGTATCTCAGTGACTATGTATAGGCTACTTAATCTGTGGTCCTCAGTCTCCATATATAGATTTACATATGCATATACGTCTGACCATTCCTTCTTGCTCTCAATCTATGATCCTGGGATGAGTGTATTATAAGCAAAGTACCATGTATGGTGGGGTCTCATCCTTGACTAGAAGAATCAGGGGAGGTTTCCAGAAAAGCTCAGCCTTTTGGACTTAAGGGGATGGGCAAGAATTTAACAGGCTGAGTGGGGAGGATGTTCCACACACAGGGAACAAAGTGAACAAAGGCATGGAAGTAGGAAAACACATAAAAGTGTAAAGAAGGGCAAACAGTCCAGTCTGGATGGAGTGTTGAGCATGTGGAAAGGAATAGTATGATAAAATACCAAAGATTTTGAAGGCCTTTTGAACTCTAGGCAAAACAATCTGAACTTTATTCGGCAGACATTGAGGATTCACTGAAGGGTTTTGAGCAAAATAGTGACCTGACCATATCTCTTCATATGGAACAGTAGCCTGGCAGCTCTAACGAAAAGACAGATTGAAGAAGGAAGAAAATGGAAGGAAACTTATTAGGAGGCTATTCCAAGAGTCCAACCAGGTGGTAATTAAGGGTATAGCACCTGATTAGCAGCAAAAGAAGAAGGTGACAAATGCTGGACATGTTAGAGAGGTAACTGACAAGATGTGGGAAGCTGAGGAAAGAGTAAAAAATGACACCCAAATTTTGAACACCAGAGATCTAACTACATGATTATGTATACTTAAATTTTGTAGCTAATCATTTTCCCCACTTTGTTACGGTGACCTCTTCCTAAGTGTTCTTTTCCCAAGAAACCACTTATATTGTTTAGCACGTTCCTAAAAAGCCCATGTTTTATTCACATTTATACACATGAAATTTAAATGGCTATGACTGCAAAGTACTATCTGAAACACTTATGTATTTGATAAACATTTTTATCAGGCGTCAAAACCATATATCCTAAATTTTATAGACAAATGGAATAGTAAAATAACTAGGGCATTAAGGAAGAATCAAGAGTTTAATGTGCACCTCCAAAGAACTACAAGTCATTAGCACATAAAAATATTTCTCCAAATCACTAATAAAAAACAAATCAAAACAACTCCAAGGTTTTACCTCATATCCAGAAAATTAACACAGATAAGAAAAGAAGGGAAGAATCAATGTTGGACAATTGTAGAAAAACAGACACACTAACACATCATTAGTGGAACTGTGAACTGGTCTAAAAATTCTGGAAAGCAATTTGGAATTATGCTAAGAAAGTGACTAAAAAGACCGTAGGTTTTGCCCCAGAGATCCCATTGCTAGATATATACACCAAGGAGGTCAATGATGTAAAATGAAAGGCCCCATATACACCAAAATACGTATAGCAGTACTTTTTGTAGTGCCAAAGAAATAGAAACAAAAGTGGGCGCCCATCAATTGAGGAATGGTCAAACAAGCTGTGGTACATGAATGCAATGGAAAATTAGTGAGAGATAAGAAATCTTGACTATGATGGATACAGAGAGGTATCAGAAGACTTATATGAACTGAAACAAAGCAAAATGAAGAAAACTAGAAAAAGAACATACAAGACTACAATAATATAAAGGGGGAAAAACAACAAAATGATTGTAACTGAATGCCATGAAGTCATAATGACTAAGCTTGATCCCCAAGAAGAGAAAAGAAAGAGTACCCCCTCCATTTCTTTGCAGAGGTGGGGATTATGGGGGTGCAACACCTCACATGTCTGACTTTTTCAATGTGTTGGCTGGTTTTGCTGAACTGTTTTTCTTCTGTTATAAAGAATGGCTCTCTCAGAGTGGGGGAACAGATATATTGGGAAATGTGGGAGATATTAAAAATAAAACAAATCAACAAATTTTTCAAAGAGTTTAACATGATACATTTACTCTTCAAGTTAAAAGGTTTTAAGAATAGAATAGGTTTGATTTAAATTAGTCTAAATTTGTCAGGAAAACATGATTTAATCAATCCTTCCTTGGAAAAAATATATTCTTTTATATAACTAATATATATTCCTCACAATTTAGTTAGTGGCAGAGGACTTATTTTTAGAAGGGATGCAGTATGCATTTTAAAGCTGTGCTTTATTTGGTTTTTTTTTTTTAATATCAATGTGACCTCCAAATAAAATCTGCATTATAGAATAAAAAACAAGTTTCAATTGTATTGGTTCAGTTCTCATGAGAGAAGCAGCTCCATCTATCTAATGTATGTTTTCAAATGCAAGGATGAAGACAGAATGAAGACAGCTTGGCTGCACTACAGCTATTTCTGCTGTACCCAAAAGACCAGAAAAGAAGCTTCTTACATTTATTGATTGAACAAACAACATATGAAAGTCTGATCAAGACCTGTCCAAGAAACTGATTTTTTAAAAAAATTTAATCAATAAACCAGACAGCCAAAATTTAGACGATAAATAAAAGCTTAAAATAGGTCATTACAAAGACTTGAAAGTACAGTATAATGAGGCTAGGCTACTTGGATATCCAAACAGACCTGAAGCTTGGAAACCTGACAAACCAAGTCATTAGAGGGGTCCCTGAGGTAGTCAAGAGGGTTAAAGGCTGGCAAGAAGACAAGCAGCAAAGAATCTCATGACATCATGGGAAGAGGAACTCTCTCTTGAATCTCCTAACCTCTAGCTGAATATCTGGCTAGAAATGACAACCCTCATGAATCTGGGCATTGTTTCTCAACCACCAAAATTTGTCCACAGCTAGGAAAGGTAGAATCCATCTCGAAAGAGGAACAAGGTGACAGAAAAATACAACATACGGAAGAAAGAAGATAAATGATCGGAGTAGGAGGCTGGGATGTGAAGAAGAAGAGATAAAGAGAAATTTATTCTCCCTTCTCCTGGTTCCTCTTCCTTTCCTTCTTTCCTTTATTCCTTCCTTCTCTTTTCCTCTTTTTTCAGTTTCTCTTAGAGAAACAGAAACAAAAGGGTTTCTATCCCTCTTCTTTTCTTAATTTCTTTTTTCCACCTTTCTTCTCTATCCTTTTTCTTCTTTCTTTCCTTTTCCTCTATTCTTTCTCTAAAAGAGGAAAAGTTAAACTTTCGAGCTGTCTGACTGAAAAAAGGAAAAGAGAGTTGTTCTTTTTTCTTTTTTTTTCTATCTGATTTTCTCAGAGAAATTTTTTTCTGTTCTTTCTCTCTCTAAAGTTACTTTCCCTTTCTCTAAGAGAAACAGAGCAAGTTACTCTTTTTAAAGACTCTCTTGCCTTTTCTTTTACTCTGCCTTCTTTGTTTTTGGAGAAAAACAGTTTCTCCCACCCCTTCTCCCCCCCCCCTTTCCCTTTCCTCTTCCTCTCCCCTCTCATCGCCCCTCCTCCTCCCTTCTGTTTCTCTAAGAGAGAGAGAAAATGAAAGCTTCTCTTTCCTGTCCCTCTCTTTTCTCTAAAACTACAAAAAATTAGCCCACAGCTCAGGAAGGTAAAAACCATCTCCCTAGAGAAACAGGTCAACAGGAAAGTACTGAGCTCTAGTACAACATGGAGAAAGGGAAAGGTAAATGATCAGAGCTAGAGGATGGGGAAAAAAGGAAGGGGGAATAGAGGGGGGGAGGAGGTTTCTAGTAGCCAAATTCCTGATCTCTCTTCTTCAAGAGACTAAAGGAGTTGGGCAACCAATGGAAGTGGCTTTGAACTTGCACAAGTTGGGCTAAGAGCTTTTTAAAAATGTCATTATTTTTCTCTTCTCTCTTGTGTTCCAGAAGGGGAAACAATAATCAACTTGGTGCCTCTTTATTGTGAATAGGGCCACTAGTAGGGAAGGCTTGGCCCTTCTAAGTGTCTAACATTGCTTGGCAATATTTAATAACACAAGGGAAAAACAAAGACTCAAATTGATCAACAGGGGTGAGCTGGGCTGGTCTCCTGGGCCTGGCTCTAGGACTAAAGAAAAAGTCTTGATTGTAATGTATTAATAGTGTTATTGTGAAAAGATGTTGTTTGGGACAACTGTATAAGAGGCATGCCGATATGGGCAAAGGGGGATTGTATTTCTCTTAATCGCATGTACTGAATTTTAATTTGGTTAGGTTTTTATTTTACCTTGAGAACTGTTTGTGGCCAAATATAAGGGTACTTTCCCCTTGTTTTTTCACTTTTCCAATGAAGTTGAAGTGAAATTCAAGAATATTATTATACCTAGAGTTTCTTTGAATAGCATGAAATTTGAAAAATAAGTAAAACCTTTGCAGGTGATTTCTGAAAGTTTTTTTCTTGTGTCTTAACTTTTAGATTGAACATCAAAGAATTTCAAGCCATACCTGCGGTTGTCTTTTCCTGAGCTTGGTGTTTCTATCCTTGAAAAACAATGTCAATTAAATGAGAGTTCCATTCTATAATTTAAATGCCAGTTAACCCATAATTTACTGTATGAACTTCTGCTGATTTGCAGTACTTAGGGTAGATAATACTCTGTGACACTGTATAAACAAGGCTTTTAGATTATTAGGCCACCTAAGATGGCAAGTAAATTGAAAACAAGCCTTAATGTTTTTCTCCCTAATAAAAACAATTTGGGAAAGCTGGAAAAAGGTGTTAATATTTCCACCAGTTTTGAAAACATTTTGTGATGTGCCACTATTCATTTATTTCTACTTTTTTTCTGGCTTTTAGCTCTTTCAAAAAATAAATTTCTATCAAAAACTAACAACGATCATTTGTTTTATCTCATACACTTGTCCTCTGACCTAACCCAGTAGATTGTTTCTAAATGAGAAAGAACATTCTCCAGCTATAGTGTACTATCTCTCTTATTGTAAGATTATACTTCTAACCTACAGACAACACCATTAGGCTATGTTTTGTCAAAATGATGTCCGTCCAACTGCAAAACTGCAAGGACCAAGTTTACAATGACAATAGACAGCTTCAGGGCCAGTCTATTCTCTCCCAAAACTAATAGCTCATTGCTCCTGTAACCCCTGGCTACGTCGTGGATTAACACATTACACTCCCAAACCATCTAGGTTGGTGATGTTAGACGCAACTATTTCAAAAGTTTTGTGAACCAGGGTAAGCAGAAGTAATCCCAACATGGTCAATCTCACCATTTCCAAAGCGAAAACAAGTCTTTTCAGACACCTTCTTCTAAAGTGTGCCCATTACCATGATCAAAAGCAGATAATTTTAGACTCACTCTGTGTTATCTGTTCTTGTAGGGTTCCTAACAGAGGACTTCTTAGTATATTACCTTTTATTTGGCCCCAAGTAACCAGAAATATGCCATAAGTTTCTTGGGAGTAACTTTAACTAGTATCTACTTGAAAACAGTAAGAGAAGAGACAAAGTATTTACTGTCCATAACAAATATGTATGTAAAAACTAGGATCTAATTATACTGGTTTCCTAAAAAACAAAATAAAATAAAAACCAAAATCTAGAGCTATGTCAGACCACATCACAGGGTCAAATATTTAGAGCTGAATGGGAACATGGACATCATCTAACTAACCCTCTCATTCTATAAAAAGGAAAAGAAAGCCCAGAGAAGTTGTGATTCACCCAATATCACACAACTAGTGTGATACTGCTAGAATTTGAACCCTCTGACTCCTAATCCAGAGCTCTTTCTTTCGTGCCATGTATAAAAGTTGAAAAAACAAATAGACAGTGATGAGCTATTTACTCAGCTGTGCGACCTTGGGCAAAGCATTTAACTCCTTGGGCCTCAGCTTCCTAATCTGTAAAATTAAGGGATTGGACTGAGTGATTTCTGAGTTCTACCACAGCTCCTCACCAGTAGGTTGGTCACATAACCCACGGGAACAGAGTCTATGTAATCAGCTCTATTTAATACAGTACCTTTTCTTACACTCAGAAATTCCCTCTAATTTTGTTTCATATCGATCTTTACAGTTAATTTTAAAGATTCTAGTTCCACAAGACACATGACAGCCTTTGGCCAAAAGCAATAAGATTCTGAGCCAGTAAGGAATGTGCTTTGGATTATTTAAACTTTTTCTATACTGGTGAGGGTCTTGGACAAATTTAGTCACAGAAATGCTTGTGAGCAATGACAAAGATGTTCAAGATACTTGACCAGGTTGTACATGTACAGTGTGGCTTTGGAACATCTTCCTATGTTTACCCTACTGATTTCTGTCAAAGTACTTGCAAAAGGAAAATGCTTTGTAAATTCTTTAGGAAAACACCCACTTCTGATCTCTGGCAACTCTAGAAGCAAGATAAAGATGGTTAAGTTCAAGAACTACACTCACAAATAACTAAAACAGTATCAAGAAGCCAAGGTCAAACATCTCACGTCAAGATTAGATACATGACTTAGTTATAAAAGATGACATCATAAGGCAATGAGAGGAGCAAGGAAGAATTTACCTGTCTGGTCTATAGACAGAGGAAAAATTTATCACAGAGAGCATTACAAGAGATAAAATGAACAAATCTGATTATATAAACTTTTTAAAAAACCTATACAAGCAAAACCAATGCAGTTAAATTAGAAGGGAAATGGGTAACTGGAAGAAAATCTTTGCAGCAAGTTTCTCTGATAAAGGTCTCACATCCAAAGTATTGTAACAATTAAAATTAAGGTAGACTGAGGCACATGAGATCTAAGCATGATCAATTTATTAGTAAAGAGTGAATTTACCAATAAATAGGATGTCAGCTTCCCCACAGAAGCTAAGACTCCTATGAGAGGGACGGTTCTCATTTATAGTTTTAGGGAGGACAAAACAAAGAACAAGACTTTGTAGGCAGGGAGCAAGTTATGATTGGTTAAAAGAGCTTGACATCATGAATGGCAAAACCAATATAACTGGTTACAGAGCTGAGGCATGGGGAACGATATGATTGGTTGGGAATTGGGAATAAGGAGCTACCAACAATCCCTTCCTTCCCTCCTGTGACTAAGAAATGTTCATTGTTCAAGTCCACCTGCAAGGTTAGAGATAGTGGACCAGTCTTTGGATAACAAACCAGACATCCTAGAAGGATAGCTTGGTGGTATAAAAATCCTAGACCAGAGTAGCATTTGTCAGGGACCAGGGAGTTTTTAAAGAAAGAAATCCAAACTAGCAACAGACATAGAAAAAAATGCTCCAAATCAATAGTAATTAGAGAAATGAAAATTAAAGAAAGCAGCTCTTAGGCTCCACCTCACATCCATCAGATTGGTGAAAATGACAAATGCTAGATGGGCTGTAAGAAAACAGGCACACATATTCCCAGTTGGGGGAGCTGTGAATTGGTCTGGCCACTCTGGAAAACAATTTGGAACTATGCTCCAAAAGTCATTAAACTGTGCATAACCTTTGACTCAATGAAACCACTACGAGGCACATATTCCAAAGGAATCAGAGATACTGGCTCATTTCATAGTAGCAAAAAACTAGAAACTAAGGAGGTGCCCAGCTTTTGGGGAATGGCCAAACAAATTATGGTATATGAATGTAACAAACTGCACAATAAGAAATGATGAAATGGACAGTTTCAGAGAAAACTGGAAAGATCTGCATGAACTGATACAGAGTGAAGTGAACAGAATCAAGAGAACAATTTTTATGATAACAACACTGTGAAAACAAACGACTTTGAAAGACTGATCAATACAATGATAAACCAGGATTCCAGAGAACCAGTGATGGTACCCACCTCCTGACAGAGGTGATGGGATTCAAAATGCAGAATGGCCAAATGAAGGAATTTTCTTTGTTTGATTATGCGTATTTGTTATTCGGGTTTTCTCTCTCTTTCTTTCTTTCTTTCTTTCTTTCTTTCTTTCTTTCTTTCTTTCTTTCTTTCTTTCTTTCTTTCCTTCCTTCTTTCCTTTTTTTCTTTCTTTCTTTCCTTCCTTCCTGCCTGCCTGCCTTCCTTCCTTCCTTCCTTTCCTTCCTTTCTTCCTTCCTTCCTTCCTTCCTTCCTTCCTTCCTTCCTTCCTTCCTTCCTTCCTTCCTTCCTTCCTTCCTTCTTTTTTGGTGGTTCAAATGGGGGGAGGAGGAAGAAAAATGCTTATTAATTGGAAAAAATAATAAAATTAAGCAAAAAACAACATGAAAAGAAGTCCATGTCACAGAGCTATGCATGTCTGAAATATGTTAACCTCAAGTTTCCAAGAGGCATAACAAGAAAGGACCAAAGAAGATGTGGGCCACTAATACTAAAGCCTGTACCCAAGAAGAGATGAATGAGGCCGTTAGCAACACACTCTCCAAGGCTAAGACTTTCAAACCCGCAATCAACAAAGCACACGGAGCTCAAAGTCACCACAAAAATATATAGGCTCCAAGGTCACCAAGCCTACTGTGGTCACAACCTGAACCTGCCACCCTAATGTCACCATGCCTACTGAGCCTAAGGTATTCAAACCCAAGGTTGTATGCTGGGACCCCTCAAAACTTTCAGTCCCAAGTCTGTATGCTTTAAGGCAAAAGTACTAGCATGAACTCTGAATGGCAATTTTCCCCTATCTATGATACCATTATACAAAAAGGAAGTAGGAAGGCAAAAGAGAAACAAATTAGGAACTTTTCTACATGAACTAGCAATTTTTTATATATGTAAGTTAATAATTTCAAATATCCAAAAGCCACCTTGCAAAGATATCACCTCCTCCCACCTATACACACACACAATTGAGTGGGATCAGTCTACTCACCACCAGGGGACTTAGTATCTAAGAGTGAACAAAGGTCTAAAATAAGAAGATCAAGTTGTGCCAATGTGCCAATCACTTGGCATGTATGGCTACTACATCCAGAAAGTACACAAGTTTACTGAATTGAATTTCTGACTCTAATAAGAAAACTTTTTGTTGAATTTCCCTCTAAAGTTGTATATTCCAGAAAAATTACTTTTAATGGTTACATGTGAAACTTTATGTAGAGTCAAAATTTAAAGAAAATAATAACATGTCAATAGCAGCAGTAGCAAGGAAAAGGCTAAGTTCTACATAATACCCACTTTTAAACTTATGCACCAATATCTTATTTTAAAGGCTTTTTCAATTTTCATTTTTTATTATGAGTTCAACATCTACTTTCCACAGTCACCCACTTATAGAATCGCAGTAGAAAGGGACCTCAAGGGTTGTCTAACTGGACCTCTCACCACACATACGTGAGAGGCAGCTGGTGGCACAGTGCACAGAGCACTGAACCTGGAGTCAGGAAGACCTAAATTCAAATCTGATCTTAGAAACTTACTAGCTGTGTGACCCTGGGCAAGTCACTTCACTTCTGTCTGCCTCAGTCTCTTCATGTATAAAATGAGGATAACAATACCACCTATCTCACAAAGTTGTTGTGAAGATCCAGTGCTAGAAGGGATCTCGGTGGTTATCTAGTCCATTTAACTGATGAGCAAACTGAAGCTCACAATCTCATGTGACTGGGCAAATCACTCAGCCTCTCTGGGTTTCAGTTTCTTTATCTATAAAATGGGAAAGCTGCACTAGATTTTAACCTTTGTACTGTAGACTTCTTTTGGATGTATCTATGGATACATCCCCAGAATAATGATTTTAAATGCATAAAATTACACACACAGAAATACAGTTATCAAGAGATTTTTTGGTAAAGTTTGTAGAGTCAGAGTAAAAACCCCTGGACCAGGTGATTTCTAAGATCCTTTCCAACTCTAAATCTACAACTCTATGATCCTATGATATTCCTCGGGGACTGCTCCAATTGAAAGGTTTTAGATTTTGTTTTTGGTGTGAAAGTTTTTTTTCTTATAAAGAACTGAAATAAGCCTCTTTCATTTCCATCCACTGGTCTTAGTTTCATCCTCTGCAGCACTATACAGAATAGGTCTTTGCAATGGCAGCTGCCAAAAAGAATCCCTTTTTTTCCTAGGGAAAAGGGTTGAAAAATTGTTCTGTATATAATTTTCTTCCCAAAATATTAGGGAGGCATATAAGGTAGAAAACACCCAAATAAATACAATAATACTTACCAAATGTCCTTTTTTTCCCTCCACATATGTATATACGTATCACACACACACATTCTCCCTTCAAGATTCACTCATGCATTTTCTGTTTTAAATGTGCTATTTGCCACCTCACCCAAAGTCCATTCCCTTATTTCTAACATTTCTTCTTAGATGTTACATGACCTCAAACTCATTTTCTTCCACTTAATTGGTTCTTACTCCCAACTATCTCATTCCTGTAAATGGCATTATCACTTCCACACTTTCCCACTTTCTTGGAATAATCTTTGACTCTTGCCTCTCTTTTATTTCTCAAATTCAGTTATTAACTCTTAGAATTTCCTTCCTTCAGCATGCTTTGGACATCTGTTCCTTCTCACTATTCAGCTCTTAACTCCTAATCCTCTACTACCCTCTCATTCAAGTCAGGGCAGCTTCCTGTTGTTTTTCAATAGTGCCTGATTCTTCATGACCCCATTTGGGGTGTTCTTGGCAAAGATACTGGAGCGGTTTGCCATTTCCTTAACCAGCTCATTTTACAGATGAGGAAACTGAGGTAAACAAGATGGATGAAGTGACTTGCCCAGGGTCACACAGCTAGTAAGTGTCTGAGGCCAGATTTGAAATCCAGAATTCTATTACTGTGCCACTTAGCTGCAAATCTAAATCCTATCAATCCTTTGAGGCCCATCTTGTCTTACCTCCTGCAGGATGCTTCCCTCAATTACTTCAGTCCACATTAATCTCTCCCTACTCCTACTTCCTAAACACATCATATATGCTGCCCTTTTTAATGATTACTATTACTTGGGAATACGAACTTGTACTCAGTTTCACATGTGTATGTTTTATCTCCCCAAGTACCCTGTTAGCTCCTTAAAGGCAGGGGTTCCATCAATATTTCTGGTAAGTACCACAACACCCAGCAATAGGAAGCTGGGTACTAGCTGACTTAAAATACTTCTCACAGGGTTGTTATGAGGATCAAACGAGAAAACACATGTAAAGTGTTTCAGAAACGTTGAAGTACTCTCTAGGTCAGGGGTTGTGAAATTTACAGCATCCTCTCCCTCTTCTGATGGGTGCCTGTTTTCATACAGCCATCAAGCTAAGAATAAGGATGGCTTTTATATCCTGAAATAAAGTTTTATTGTATTTCAAAATGTAAAAACCATTCATCGTCTGTGGGCCATATAAAAACAGGTGGAGGGCTAGATCTGGCCACCAAGCTGTAGTTTACTGACTTCTACTGCACTATAAAAATGCTACTTATTATTATTGTTATTGTTATTATTGTACTTGAAGGATCCATGGTTTCATCATTATAAAGAAACCTTCCCCATTTCAGATGGTAGCTCCTAAACACTTAGTAGAAACTTTCTTGAGTTGCTGTGGCTGAAAACAAAAATCTCTTCACAGCCAACTTTCCGGTGATGAGCTTTTCCAAACTTAACTTGGCTGGTCTTCAGATGCCAGACACACAATCCATCACCAGGCCTGTACTCAAAGTCTTTAAAGCTTGAGAGGACCTGCCAGAGCTTAAGCAATACCCATATTATCTTTGGGAATTTTAAAAAATACTTGCTTTTGAATTATTTAGTGCTAAAAAGATTATCAATGAGGGAAGGGTTAAAATAACAATCATTTTCAAAAATAATTACATGGGCAACTTGACATTGTACTGTCAATAAGCCACCTACAGTAGAAGAGCCAGTTTCCCCCATTAGTTCCCAAAGCCTTCTGGACCTCTAGAGGAAAGGGCAGCATGACCTGCCACAGTTTTCCACTATCCTCTTAAAACAGCTCCAGCCTCAAATTTGTTGGTTCCCATTCACCTAATGCCAACTTCTCTCTTACCTGACAATTGTTAAATGAATAGGGGCTGACCAAGACCCAAAGGCACCACTAAGTATAAAGCATAGTTCAACAACTATTTGCTGACTTATTGCTTCACTTTATGGGAGGTGGCATTAGCATCAAAAAGTTGATTGGATGTGGGTACTTAAAAGTAAACTAATTAGCTATTGGATAACATTAGGATTATTGCATACCAAATACCCAATGGGCTTATGTGTGTTTGTTTTTTTAAAGAAAAGTCTGATTTTACAGGGAAAAAGTGTGTTTGTTTTAAAGACTATTCTCCACTAACAAAAATGCGAGTTTCAGAAATGCCTTAAAATAAAATGTTTATATATCATTTACCTAAGAACAAATTGATTTGAATTAATATTTTGAGCAAATATGAAAGCTGGCTTGAAGGATCAAAAATATTTTCTTAAAGTGAAGACAAAAATTCAAAATCTGAAAGAGGAGATTAGATGAGTTACAGAAGTTTTAAAAAGTACAACTATCTAAAGTTCAAGTCCATGTGCAGAAATGCTAATAAGGTGATAGTGCCAATTAAAAAAAATTCTCAATACTTTCATTTCACATTGTTTAAATATTGGGGAATAACTGATTAAAATACTGTTAGTTCCGAAAAAAAGGTTTCACAAACTATCACAGAGAAACCAATGAATACTTCTGAAAGAGCCAAATGTGGTACAATTGTGCTTTGTGGGTGCATTTGTGTGTGTGTGTGTGTGTGTGTATTTAATTTATGGCAAGAAAGCATTAATATGGTTTGACTATATATGGAAGGGGCATGTGAGAGTCTCCTGTTTACATTAAGTAAGTTTCACAGTAGGGGCTAAACAACATGAAACAAAGAAAACTTAGAGGAATGATTATAATCATATTGAAGGAAATATTTTCTGCTCTGAAGACTTTTAAAACTAAGAAGAAAAGTAAGAGAAGAAAAAGAAAAGCAAATACTAAGACATTCATCATTAACTTTTCAACACAGATGACATGCCTATCAAGAAAAAAATAAACACTTCTCAAACAAGAAATCTGATGAGCAGAAAAACAATTTCATACGAAAATGCTATCTAAGAGTTTTTGGGCCACTACCATTTCAGCATTATCATCAAAACCATAACTTATCTATTTTATATGTTGCATCTACCAAGGGAATATAAACTCCTTAAAGAGATTTTTAAAGGGAAAACAAGTTACATTAGTACTTAAAAAGCAATCACTCTCTCTCGAGATCCATAGGAGACACACTATGAAAAAAGAGATGCTAATTCAAGGAGTGATTTAAATGTGTGTGTTTCCAAGGGCTCTCTCATTGGTTATGTACAGGAAGGCTCTAAAACGAGTAGGTGAAATACACAGGCACAGGACAAAAGGGCCTTTGTCTCAGTCAGTTTGACTGAGACAACACTGTCCTGCCAGATAGAAAGATTTTAGGCTGGGTTCCAGGATCAACAACACTAAGAGTAGAAACCACCTACAAAGCATGATTTAAGGCTGCCAAAAACCCAACTATCCCACAATTTCCCCCTCACTGTCCTTCGCCAGCTCCATACTGTTCTCTCTCCTACCTGGTGTCAAGGTTTCACTCTTCAAATCACTAGTATGTTCAAATCACATGAATTTCAATTTTAGCTTTCAAGGAGCCAAGTGGACCCAGACATTTGGCTACACGGTCAGGATTTTTGGAGGTTAGACCCTACTGGCCTACTAGTTCATATGTGGCAGCTAATTAGGTAAAATGTTTTGCTAAAATCTCCTGCAGGCCAGACTTGGAAGATGAGGTGTCCTATGATTTAGAGTTGGAAGGGACTTTAGAAGTCATCTAGTCCAACCCCCTCATTTTACAGATCAGGAAACTGAGGCCCAGAGAGGAAAAGTGACTGATCTGAGATCTGCAGAAGCAGGATATGAATCCCCATCCTTTGACTCCAAATACAACGTTTAGACTATATGTTCCCTAAGATCTCTTCTAGCTTGAAAAATCAGTAATTCCAGAATTTGCTTCTCTTCCTCTTTCCAATTCTCAAACCTCTCTCAAAAAAAGTTTAGATTGTAAAAAAATGAGACAGCTGGACTAGAACTCTACAATGGCACCTCATTCTGAATTGATCATTCATCCCATGCTGTCCCTAACCTTGAGGACCTAGCGCCCATCCACTTTTGTCCTCGCACTCTGGTGTAGGTTACACAATCCCAATCTTTGGACCCACTATTAGCATACTTCTTTGCACTGCACTTGTGAGACTCCTGCCACATTCTGTTCAGTTCCAGGCATCGTGTTCTAAAAGATGAGAAAGCAGAATGTGTGTAAAGAAGGGACGGCGAAGGATCTGGAAAGCATGAGTAATGACTGAAGGGACCAGTAAGGTATAACACGAACAAGAGAAGATTTAGAAGGGATGAGACAGTGGATTCCAACAATGCTCTGTGTAGCTCCGACTAACAAAACTAGGATCAATGGGCAGAAATTACAGGAAGACAACTTCAGCCCAACACGACGAACTTTCTGACAATCAGAGCTTTTCCGTTTTTGAGTTCTCAGGACTGGAAGTGTTCAAACAAGACGGTCGCTTGTCAGGCCCGCTAGTGAAGGCATTCTCACAGCCTCTTACATGGCCTCTCAGGTCTCTGCCAACTCTCGTCCAGCAGGTTCGACACCAAGGAAACCCTGATGGCACAGATGTAAGTGACATTTATACAGCACTTTAAAGTTTGCAAAGCACTTCACATGGATCATCTCATTTGAGCCTCATGGCAACCCCGAGGGATAGGTGCTACAGGTATTAATATCCCCATTGTACTGAACATGAAACTATGGCTCAGAAAGGTTAAGTGACCTGTCCAGGAACACACAGATCCAAAGTGTCAGCAGCAGAATTTGAACCCTGGTCTTCCCGACTCACATCCGGCACTCTACCTACCATGCCAGAGCCCTCCAAAGTGGTCACCTGATACGGCCCCAAGTGGTATGTGATCAAATGGAGGGTGAGACGGATACCATCCCACCTGGCCCACACTAGCCAAAGATGGGACTTGCCTCCAACACAACTACGCCTCTCCTTTATGTATTATCTCTTACCACTCCCCAAGTCTGGCCCTTCCCTCCACTGTGTAGGCTCCTAATCTTCCCTGTTCTGTCCTGGGCTTTGGCTATTTAGGGTAGTTATGAGTTAAATACCACCTATCACCCACAGTAATAGCTACACAGATGCCATTGGGGAAATCATAATGATGATCTTCCCCTACCTCCTGCCCCCAGATCACCTGGCGGCTACGGCAGTGGCCTTTTCTAACTGGTCTCTATCTGGAGTCTCTCCCCACACTCCTCTATCCCCTACCTACCCAGCCCCCAAAGTGATTTTTCCTGTCACATGCACCCCCTTGTCCCCACCAGTTCAGTAAAGCTTCATAAATCCCTTTTCCCTTTAGGATCAAATATAAACTCTTCCATTTGGCATTCAAAGCACTTAACTACCCGGCTCCAAACTGCCTTTCCAGCTTTATTATAAGTTATTATTCCTCTTCCACCTCCACAGCAACCACAGCCACTGAAGACCAAGAAAAGAAAGTTCTCAACATCAAAGTCCTTGGGAGGGAGAAGAAGGGAGCAAGCATTTATTAAGTACTTACTATGTGCCAAGCACTGAGCTGAGCACTTCATAAATACTATCTCATTTGATTCCCATAACAATCCTGGAAGGTAGGTGCTATCACTATCCCCAATTTACCCTTGAAGAAACTGAGGCAGACAGAAGTTAAGTGACTTGCCCAGAGTCACTTGCCTACTGTCTGAGTCTAGATTTGAATTTAGGAGTCTTCCTAACTCCAGGCTCAGCATTCTATCCACAGCACCACCAAGCTGCCTTGGTACTGCCAAATGGTTCAACATTAGAAATAGATATTATTTTATCAGTGGAAATGACATTAAAGAAGGTACATTGGCATGTGCTTTGCTACAGCACCCTAAGGATCGAGGTATTTTCCATTTGCCTTACAAGCGAAACCACCTATATGTTATCTCTCCCATTAGAATGCGAGCTTCTTGACAGAAGGGATGGTCTCTGCTTTTCTGGGAAGGAAGGGGAATGTATCCAGAGCAGGGGTGAGGGCCTGGGATACTACTGAACAATGAGGGAATTAGAGATTTTTGCAGTAGTAGTTTTAGAAGGAATGAGGCATCTTTGAAGGAAATTCAAAATTCTTGAACATGGAAACGGAACTTTTATGGGTGATGGCAATATCAAGGCTATGACAGTCCCTGTGCATAGCGGAGGCAGAGTGGAAAAATGAATCACAGGAGTTAAACAGACTGAGAAACTGGGAAGGTAAAGGGACTCTGGGGAACATTAACGTGTACCCTCAGATGAGGAAAGGATTTAGGGGAAAGCGAAAGACTGAACCAAGCACTACAGTCATTGAAAAAGGGAGGAGAATGTCCTGGAGTCAGTCATTAATAGCTACCAGAACCTGGGTTAGGAAACAATATTAAGGTATACCGCTTTCCATTAGGCAGAACCATGTTAAGAAACAGGATGAACATATATTGAAAACTTAATGCTCAGTTGAAATCAAAGACATTCACTCCTATTTGTTATTGCTGGATTGTGTTCAGTGGCACACAAAGAAATATGCCTCCTGCTGAAAAGCTGCTATGGCAGTCACTTATGACCTATGGCTTGATTGTTGGGTTGCGTGTCTTTCAATAAAAGCATCTTAAAAATAATTCATCTGCTTGGCTACATTGACCAAATTTAATAATCAATTATTAACAATTATTCACAAGGTTACCTTATTGTCCCAAAGACATAAGGATTTTTAAAAAATGCCTCATATTCAATCACTTTGCTTTCAGTACAAAATATTATTAGTAATATTATACAGTTAGAACAAAACCATTTCTGTACCATTAGTAAATAAATATTTTTGTATCATTAGTGAAATAAACATTTTAAAATATTGTTTTTAATCTTCATCTCATTCTTTTTAATTTCTATTTTTGTGTACATTTCATAATGTATATAACATATTAGTAACACATGTGTATAATTGATTTATAAGTTATATGTTAACTTATACATCATAAGTAATACTATACTAATATGTTATTAATGTGTACTAATAGTATACCTCTGTTGTGGAACTGTGTTTCAAAGTTTTTTACTAATGGGGTGCTAGACTAAAAATACTTGAAGAAGCTTGCACCATGTCACGCTTTGCTGCCTCTGTACCCAGAGACACGACACACTATTACAAAGAAGGGTCCTGATGAACAAAGCTATTTCCTCATTACCTGTAACAGGTAATGCTAAGATCAACCTATGTGATCTCAAGAGGGACCAGAGAAAAGTCAGAAGAATAAGGCACCCAAGGCAACAATTCCACCAGCAGAAAGAAAACCAGTAGCAACCTCAAGTACAAGAAACTCCCTTAAGCCTTTCCCAGCCTACCCTAATTCCAGGGGGGCAGAGTATTGGGTCAGGTTAACAAGAGCCAAGAACAAAAAAGTGAAAGCCTCTCCAAGGAGGCATGAAGCAGAAGCAGTAAGCTCTTAACTGTAGAACCAAGCTTCTTCACAATGAGGATACACTAAAGGAGAGGGCTGCATCTGCCTCCTACTTTGAATTTCTCGTGCTCACAGGACTACTGTTCAAGGAACAAACAACAAGAATGAGAAAGGGAACAGTGAACCAAAGGGTTGCCTGCCCAGGTCAAAGGGGCAATAAAACGGCCTGTTGGAAGTATTGGTGAAGGGTTTGGGAGTGAGTTAACAGCAAAAAGATTCAAATCTTGCCTCTGAGACTTAGTAGCTGTGTGTCCCTAGGCAAGTCACAATAGCTTGGAGCCTCAGCTTCCTTACCTGAAAAATGGAGATAATAAAGAGTCTCAGATTGTGAGAATCCAATGAGATAATGGATGTTAAGTACTTTGCAATTCTTTAAAACACTACATCAGCCAAATATGGAAACCTGCTAAGTCTCTCGTATTCATCTAAGACTCCCAATTCTGAAAGGGGCATAGCAAACCAGGAAAAAAGGCCAGCTAGCCTATTCTTCTATTCCATCCCTCAGGTAGAATATAAGCTCTCAAAGGGACAAGGATGGTTTCACCTTTGATCCACACATCTCAAGCATCAGCCACAGTGGCTTGTACATAACAATAAATACTGGAGATCACCTAGTGCACCGCCCTTATTTTACAGATGAGAAAGCTGAGGACCAGGGAGGTCCAGTAGTTTGCCCAAGGTCACAAAGGCTTGCTGGACTGGAATTCTCCCCATAGGGAAAGCTGTACCAGAGATCCAGAAACCAAGAAATAGCCCCATTTATCATCACGGGCTACTGAGATGGAAACAGCAGTGAAAGCCTGTGAATAATACTGAGTTTAAAAAAAAAATGGGAAACTTTAACCCATGATCACTTTTAGGAAAAAAAAAACACACTCCAAAAGATTTCTCTAATTCGAGATAGCCTTATAATTGCTAGAGCTGCTAGGTCTGACTCTAGCAATTTTCACCATCCTGGCACACCATATACCTTGGGCATGAAACCAAAAGAAGAGACAAAAAGCCTCCAAATTGACCTTTGGCCTATAGCAGCAAATACATCAGTGGCCTAAAGGTATGGGAAATTTTGCTGAGAACAAACTTACCCGATTGCTACTAATCAGGGGGGAAGTTGGACATTCATATAGAAAGCTCTGGGCAATTCACTTCAGCAAGTATTTACAGAGTTTCTACCATGCCTAAAGCCCAAGGTAACCTGGTAGAGTGCCAGAGTCTTGGTGTTTTGGCAACTAAGACATTGAGTTACAGATTTACATTGGTAAAGGCTCTCTACCAGGCTGAAATCATCAGTTGTTCCCCCCCAACACACACACACACACACACACACACACACACACACACACACACACACACACACACACACTCCATTCCAACCCCTTCCCTCAATTTACAACAAACACCCTGCTCTTAAGGTGACGGCAATCAAACATGGAAATGATCACTGATGCAGGGGAGAGTGAGATGAGTGCTAGGAAAAAATCTCAATAAAGTATTATTAGAAATGCAGGGGCAGCTAGGTGGCGTAGTGGATAGAGCACTGGTCCTGGATTCAGGAGGACCTGAGTTCAAATCTGACCTCAGATACATAACACTTAATAGCTGTGTGACCCTGGGCAAGTCACTTAATCCCATTGCCCAGCAAAAAAAAAAAGAAAGAAAGAAAAGAAAAAAAAAAGAAATGCAAAGAAAGATCACCCTCAACTGGAAAGTCTAGGGTTCAGCGCAAGCTTCATGGAGGTAAGAAGCACTTGATCTGGTCCGTGATGATGTCTAGTTTGGGGAGGGGAGTATTTCTTTCTAGGCACTGAACTAAGAGTCATGAAATGAATATAGGGAAGGTTACAGGAAAAGTCAATCAAGCCTGGTTATCTTTGAAGTAAAAAGAATCGAGGTGGTAAATGCCAATTCTGTAAAAAAACAAAACAAAACAAAACCCCAACCTGGTACTTGGTTTTATGTGCAAATGAGACTATGAACAGAGAAACTCAGAAATAAAGGACCACATAAAAAAATGTTCCAGCAAAATTTAGGATTCATTTATGTTAAAACTCCCAAAAAACATAGACATGGAAAGACCCTTCATTAACAGGACTAAAAGCCTAAAACTAAAGCCAAGAGCTAGCAATACTGGCAACTGAGGAACAATGGAACCTTCTCCAATACAAACAGGGAGAAATCAAGGATGCCTTTTCTCCCCACTATTACTTAACCCTGTTCTAAAATGCTAGCCAGATCACACCCATCAGACAGGCGAAGAGGGCAAAAAAGGAAACCGACAATATTGGAAAAGCTACAGAAAAACAGGCACGTTATTGCACTCTTGGTGAAGCCGTAAACTGATTCAGCCCTTCTGGAAAGCAACCTGGAATTATGCTCCCAAAGTTACTAACCTGTACATACCTTTTGATCCAGAAATAACAATACGAAGCCTATATTCCAAAGACATCAAAGAAGTAGGAAAAGGATCTAGATGTAGAAAAATATTGTGGCTCTTTTTGTAACGACAAAGAACTGGAAACTAAACGTGTGCCCATCAATTGGGAAACGGCTGAACAAATTATGGCATATAAATGTAAAGAAATATTATTTTGCTATAAGAAATGATGAAAGAAATGTTTTTAGGGAAACCTAGGAAGACTTGTATGAATAGATGCAGAGTTCAGTGAGCAGAACTAGGAGAACAATTTTTACAATAACAACACTGTAAAGACAAGCAACTTTGAAAGACTTAAGAAATCTGATCAATGAAATGACCAACCATGACTTAAGAAGCATGCTATCTACCTCCTTACAGACAGGTGATAGACTCAATATGAAGAATGAGACCTACAGTTATGGAATGGCCAATTCAAGAATTTGTTTTGCTTAACTATGAGTATTTGTGTTACAAGGGTTTTGGTTTTTCCTTTTCTTTTTCCAGTTGCGGAGAGTTGGGAGTGAGAAAATAAATGCTTGTTAACTGAAAAATAAAGAGTTTTTTTAAAATGCTGGCCAGAGCAATCAAGCAAGAGGAGAAAACTGGCGATATGAACAGCAGCAATCAGGAGACAAAATTATCTCTATCTGCATATGGTTTACTTAGAAATCCCCAGCGACTCAGTGAAGAAAATAAATGAGAAGATTAATGGCTTCATTAAAATAACAGGATACAGAATAAAGTCATAAGAATCATTGATACTTCTATGTAGGAGTAACAAAAACCTAGAGGAAATGCTAAGAGAAACAGCTTTCAAAATAACTACAAAATACAAAAGATAATCTGAGAGCTAATTTATTAAGACAGAGAGAGTCTGCCAAAGTGGCTAGAGACTAGTCTTATGATTCGGAGGTAAACTCTCAGTGGCCCAAGCATGATCAATTATGGAGTTGCTGATCATCAACAGGACAGGAAATTTCTACAAAGGGAGTTCCTTGTACTGATGAAATCATGTGCCTGGACAAAAAAAAGCCCTCACTAGAACACAGGATAAATGGAGGAATGATAACATTTATTGAAGTGCTTACTATGTGTTAGACACTGTACTAAGGACTTAAATAAATTACATGATAAAACATTATTTTTAGAATAAGGACTTACATAACTGAAGAGAGATTCAGTGCTCATTATTGGGCCTTGCCAACAGAATAAAAATATTGATACAACCTAAATTAATTTATAGATTTAGTGCCATACCAAACTACCAAAGGGTTACTATGTAGAACTGGACAAAATAACAAAATACATTCTAAGGAACAAAAGGTCTTTAATTCCAAGGGGAATAATTTTTAGAAGTGGTAACAAAAGGAACGCAGCATGACCAAACCTCAAACTATATTTTGAAGCAGTAATCAACAAAAAAAACTTTGGTCCTGGTTAAAAATATAAACCAGAAAAGCAGATTGGTGGAACAGACTAGAAAAGCAAGAACCAGAAGCAATTAAAAACAATAGCCCAGTGTCTGATAAGTACAAGAACATAAATTACCAAGGGAAGGACTCCCTATTTGACAACAATTGTTGGGAAAACCGGGAAGCAGTTTGACAGATTAAGATCTTATGCTACATCCCCCAATAATCTCTGAACAGATATGCAACCTCAGTATAAAAAGATATATCACTTTTAAAAAATTTTAAAAATACATTTCACAGCTATCGTCAGGGGAAGAATTCTTAGCCATAAGGGATGGAGATGATCAGAGAAGCCAAAATAGACAATTTCAATTACATAACATTAAAATTTCTTGCACAAACAAAATCAATGCAGTTAGAATAAAAAGAGAAACCATTAGATGGAGGAAAAATCTTTGCACCAAATATCTCTGATATAAGTCTGATATATAAAATATATAGGAAACCGACATAAGTATTTAAGACCCAAAGTCATTCCCCAAGAGATGATTGGTAATGAAACATAACTCCTCTCTCTCAGCAGAAATGCAGGAGAGTAAAGGCTACAATGTTTGCGGACAAAGTCAGATGCTCAGCATTATCAGTTGTTTATATTTAACTTTTGCCTTTGTTACAAAGGAGTGGAGTATTGCACTAAGGGATGGGGAAACTTTTTTACATCAGAAATTACTGACATAAAAACAAAAGGCATCAATAAAACCTATTTAAAAAAAAAGAATTGGAAAAAGGGACAGAGATGAGGAGAAACAATTACCTAAGAATTACCAAAAGAATCAAAGGCCCCATTATTGTTTTGATATTTTTAATTAACTTTTGAGAAAGTCACTTCGGATTTAGAAATAATTTGAATCTGTAGTCTTTGAAACCCTTTGTCAATGGTGAAAATTTCCTGTTTCTGGTTGTTTAAAAATCTATTAGGGCTGTAATCACATGTTCTTTCAATGACTTATTCGAGACAGTATCTTGCAAGACTTCCCTCTTTCATTTCTGTTAAAAACCATTTGAAAATGCTTATAGTCTGATTCATTTCACCAAGTTTTAAAAAGGTAACATTTACTTTAAAACCCTTTTAAGTGAGGGGGAGGAGGAAGGGACAAAGAAGGTACTAAATAGATACACCTATTTTGTGTGTGTTTGTTTTTTTTTTTTTAAGCCAACAACATTGCCCTTTTGTTAGCACTCTAAAGTCGTTCTGGACAAGCTGAGTACTCTGAAACTCAATTATGATTTTCAAAATTCCCAAGAATAAACTGACCTCCTTCAAAGGTAAACTTCTGACAGTCCCTCAAAACACAAACATGGTGGCTCAGCTCAGATGACAGCCTCCAAGCATAAAGCTGTCAATGACCTCTTACTGGCCAAATCTGATGGCCTTTTTCAGTCATCATTCTTGACCTCTGTGCTGCATTTCACACTAGTGAGCACTCTTTTCTCTTGGATACTCTCTTCTCTGCATTTTCCTATTTTCTTCCTGTCTATCCTTTCCTCAGTTTCCTTGGTTGTTTCATCATCTGTATCACACCCCTAACTGGGTGTTCTCTAAGACTCTGTCCTGGGCCCTCTTCTTCTCTACATTCTCTAGGGACTTTGTCAGTTCCCGTTGGGTTTATCATCTCTATTCAGACTACTTCTAGACCTATCTAATCAGCTCTCGCTTTGCTCCTGAGCTTCAGGCCCCCATTGCCAACTGCTTATTGGCCATGGACATCCTGAAGATATCTCAAACTCAAAGGGCCCCAAACAGAACTCACTGTTTTCTCCCACAAGTCTATGGCCTCTTCTAAACTTCCCTATTTCCGCTGAAGCCACCATCATTCTTTGAGTCTCACAGGTTCATAAACTCAACTCCTTGCTGTCGTCTCACATATCCAATCAGTTGCCCAATATTACTATTTTTGCTTCCACGTTATCTCCCATATCTCACTCCTTTCTCTTTAACACTATCATTTCAGTCCAGACCCTCATAATCTCTCTGTCAGATTTCTGCAATCTTCTAATTGGTCTTCCTGCCTCAAGTCTCTCCGCACTCCAGTCTCTCCTCACAAAGCTGCTAAAAAGTGATTTTCCTCAAGCACAGATCTGACCATGTCACTCCCTTATTCAATTAACTCCAGTGGCTCCCTATCACCTGTAAGATGAAATGTAAACTCTTGTTTGGCTTTTAAAGTCCTTTATAACCCAGCCCCAACCTGTCTTTTCACCTTCATTATACTATTACTTTCCCTCTCATATTCTAACAATTCACCAAATTTTCTGTTTCTCACACACCGTACTCCATCACCTATCTGTGCCTTTGCACTGGCCATTTCCCATGTCTGAAATTAGCTCCCTCCTCACCCTTGCTTCTTAGTATTTTTCTTTTCCTTCAAGATACAGTCTAAGTACGAACTTCTACACAAGCCTTTCTTGATTCCCCCCTCCAATAACTTACATTTAACTATCCTGAATTTATTAGCATTCTCTCTTTATGCTTATTCTCTCTATACTTACCTATGCACTTGTTGTCTCCTCTGCTAGACCGTAAGCTCCAGAGTAGGGATTATTTTATCACTTTTATTTTTAACCTAGTACCTGACACAGAGTGGGCTCTTAATAGACGCTTGCTGATGGATAAACCCAGATAAGAAAAGCAATCTTTAGCATGATGAACTGGAAAGAGTACAGGATTTATGAAAAGATTATCTGAGCCTGCATCCCAGTTCTACTATTTCTACATATGCAATCTCCCTGGTCCTCAGCTTTCTTATCTGTGAAATGGTAGGCTTGGACTCCATGGTCTCTAAGGTCCTTCTCAGCCTGAAATGCTACAATCCTTGCTCCAAAAACGATCTGCGTCTAATTTAGAGTTTGTTAACAACAGCTGTGTCAAACTGAAATAGAAACAGGGGCATAAAACCCTACATAAGAATCCCCGAGGGCCACAGATTGACTTGAAAACCACACATTAACATTATCTATGCTCCACTGTATTTTTACTTCGTTAAATACTTCCCAGTTGCATTTTAATCTCGTTCAGACTATTGTGGTCTTTGTGGGCACTGGGGAGTGTTGCAGGCCAAAATGGGGTGTCTGACATTTCTGGTTTATGAGATAATAGATTTGAACTAGTGACAAATAGTGAACTCCTGAAAGATTTTTGTGAAGGAACTAAAAGCAAACATGGCTGATTTAAAGACTATCTATTTAGATATTTTTAAAATTGTTATTTTCTTAACATATGAATAAGTTATTAAAATTGATGAAATGCATGGGATGTAATCAGTTATATGTGTAAAATTAGGAATCTAAAGAAATCCTTTGGTTTGGGTAGATTTCCATTCCAATTTGGCTATCTCCAAAATCCCACGATAGCACCAATAATCCCAAACAGCAAATAGTTTGATACAGTATGTGAGACAATGCATGAATGTTAAATAATAAGACTGATCTTTCAAAAAAAAAAGGTCTCTTTCAAAGGACCCATTATTTCACTGATGTAGGTATTCTACTCTACTGGTAGAAATCATACCCTATTCATGCCTTCTCATCTTCCTTGATTCTAGTCCATGTCTCTTACAAAAAGGCAAACTACTCAACTCAATAAAGGCCTTCCTATGGTTCACAGTCTTGTAGATAAGAACTGGAAGGGCCTTAGAAGTCTAGTCCAACCTTTTCATTTTTCAAATGAAGAAATTGAGGCCCAGAGAGGCTAAGTGACTTATCCAAGATCACACAGGTACTAGATGGGAGATCTGGGATTTGAACCTAGGTCCTCTGACTCTAAATCCCATGCCCTTTCCATTGTACCATGGACTAACTCTCAAAATCTCTCCCTCTTCTAAACTTCCCTCTTGATGTCAAGGGCATCACTATCCTCCTCGTTATCCAGTTTCCTAACTTCAGTGGCATCCTCACTCCTCACTTTCCTCACACAGGCAGCACTTGCCAAATCCTGTTTCTCTCCAGTATCCATCCCTTTCTCTGACCATCAATCAGGCTCCCTTCCTCTAATGGCCATCCAACTCTCTGATAATGTTTTTTATGCCAAATGATCTTTGTTCTTTTTAAGTAGTCGCCATATGGCTACTTATTCTAATGTTCTGCCATGGCTCAAAAACATCTCTAAAACTCTTCAGCATCTATGAAGCATATCATAATCTCTTCAATATCCCCAATAGCTGCAAATCTTTACCCCCTGACAGTGGATTTGGCTTTTAAAAGACAAAACCCAAAAGTCAGAGCCAACATGGTATAGTGGAGTCATTTGGAGTCAGGGGATCTGGGTTCAAATTCCAACTCTGCCATTTATCTGTGTGACTTTGTATAAGTCATTTAACCTCTCCAGTCCTCAGTTTCCTTATCTGTAAAATGAAGATGTTGGACTAGAAGACTTCTTAGGTCCTTTCCAGCTGTAAATATGTGATCCTAAGATTGAGAGCTAAGACTGGTGAACAAAGTATGTGTTCAATCTCAGTAAAATAGTTTGGGGTCAACTACTTTCCTTATGTGGGTCAAACTGTTCTGAAAGCAGTCCCAAAAATGGTTTCAGAAATGGTAGCATCATTGGGCAAAGCGAAAAGGGAACCCGTGATTTTGTCAGTGTGGAAACTTCATCCGCTGAAACAGATTGGGAATTCTCTGTGACTTACAGACTTAAAAGAGTTATCTGGGGCACTAAGAGGTTAACTGACAGCTAGTGTGTGCTGTTGAGTGGAGCCAGAGAACATCCTGCAGCTGTGCTGACTAGATACACTTCAAATTTATGTTACCTAATCTCAACTGAGACCTCACTGCAGCAAGGAACCTTTTATTTCTCCCTAACTGATTTTCCAGGCAGCTAGGTGATACTGCAGTGGACAGAATGCTGGACCTGGAGACAGTCAGGAAGACCTGAGTTCGAATCCAGCCTCAGACACTTATTAGCTGTGTGACCTTGGGCAAGTCACTTCATCCTCTTTGCCTCAGTTTCCTCATCTGTAAAATGAGCTGGAGAAAGAAATGGCAAACCGCTCCAGGATCTCTGTCAAGAAAACCCCAAATAACTATGCCCAAAGGGCTATAAAAATGTGCATACTCTTTGACCCAGCAATACCACTTCTAGGGCTGTATCCCAAAGAGATCATAAAAACGGGAAAAGGACCCACATATACAAAAATATTTATAGCAGCTCTTTTTGTGGTGGCAAAGAATTGGAAATTGAGGGGATGCCCATCCATTGGGGAATGGCTGGACAAGTTGTGGTATGTGCATGTAATGGAATATTATTGTGCTATAAGAAATGAGGAGCAGGCAGATTTCAGAAAAACCTGGAAAGACTTATATGGTCTGATGCTGAGTGAAGTGAGCAGAACCAGAAGAATGTTGTACACAGTAACAGCCATGTTGTGCGAGGACTAACATTGATAGACTTAGCCCTTCTCAGCAATGAAAGGATCTAAGACATCTCCAAAGGCCTCATGATGGAAAATGCTATCCATATCCAAAGTAAGAACTATGGAGTTTGAATGCAGATTGAAGTATACTATTTGCTACTTTTTTTTCTTCTGTTGTGTTTTGTTTCCTCTTTCTGATGGTTCCTCCTATTGGTTCTAATTCTTCCTTACAACATCACTAATGTGAAAATATGTTTAATAGGAATGTATATGTAGAGCCTATATCAGATTGCATGCCATCTTGGGTGAGGAGGGGGAGAAAAATTTAAAACTCAAAAGCTTATGAAAGTGATTGTTGATAAATCAAAACAAATTGATAAAAATTAAAAGAAAATAAAAAGAAACTCCAAATGGGGTCACAGAGCATTGGACACACCTGAAATGACTCAACAACAATAAAGTGATTTTCCATCACACTTTCCACATGTTTCCAGCCTTCTCTTCATTCCTCAAGCCTCCAACAACATCCCTCCTGACATGACCTTAGCTAGTCTCTTGCTTCAAATTTTTCTGAAAAAAATTGAGGCTCTCTAGTAAAAACTCCCTCTTCTTCCCTTTTCTTCAAAAGCTGCTGAGACACTATGATGGCACTAAGGTCAACTCCACATTCACCCTTGACTCCATCTCCTCTTCTTCTCCAGTAAACTGCCCCCCCCACTCTCATGCCCCTTCTCTAATATTCAATCTTTCCCTACCTGTTGGTTCCTTCCTCACGACCAACCAACATACTCAAGTCTCTCCCATCCTCAAAAAATCCTCACTAGATCCCCTCCTATCATCTTGTATCTCTACCCTTTTTCTCAGCTAAACTCCCTGAAACAGCAGTATACACATGGTGCCTCCACTTCTCCCTTTCTTGACTCCCTGCAATCTGGCTTCTAACCTTATCATTTCACCAGAACTGCTCTCTCCAAAGTTACCAATGATCTGCCACTGGCCAAATCGAATGATCTTTTCTCAATTCTGATCCTCCCTGATCTCTCTTCAACCTCTGATACTAGTGACCACCCTCTTCTGGATGGTCTCTTTTCTCGAAGTTATATATCCAGCCCTACTTAATCTTTCGCCAAAGTTCCAAGCCTGTATCACCAATTTCCTCCTAAACCTTTCCAACTAGATATCCTATAGGCATCTCAAATTCAATACAGAGAAGATAAAACTCATCATCTACCCCTCTTCCAAACTTCCCTATTCATGTCAAAGGCACCCCCACCCTTGTCACCCAGTTTTATAACTTCAGTGTCATCCTTACTCCTTACTCTCCTCACATACGCAATCACTCGACAAATCTTGTCTCTCAGTCTACAACTTCTCTTGAATCCATCCCCTTCTCCTCACTCACATAACCACTACCTAAGTTCAGGCCTTCATCTTACCTGGACCAAGGCTTCTTCAAGTTTTTCCACTCATGACCCACAGTTTAAGAAGCACTGGCTAGACAAGTGCAACAGCTTTCTATCTGGTCTCCCTGCCCCAAACCTCTCCCCACTCCAATCTGTCTTCCACATATTTGAGGTGATTTTCCAAAAGCATGTCAAACCCCACCCCCTGAATAAACTCCAGTGGCTCCCTATTGTTTCAGGAATCAAACATAAACTCCTCTGCTTGACCTTTAAGGATCTGTACAACTCAGCCTCGGCTCCTTCCTACTTTTATATTTCACTTCCCTGCCTTTGCTCTTTGATCCAGCCATACTAACCTACTTGCCGTTCCGCACACACAACACAACACAGCTCTCATCTCCACATCTTTACGCTGGCTGTCTCTCACACCTTGCATTCCCTCCTCCCTCACTAGGCACGTTCTGGTTTTCTTTAACATTCAGTTCAAGCACCGCCTTCCTCATGAGGCCTTTCCCAACCCCTCCAAAACTACCCTGTATTCGTTTTGTGTCTATTCTGTATGTATGTATACATGTGTATGTGCACATATACTATGTACATAAACATAAGTGTGCATGTTGTTGCTGCTGTTTCAGTCCTGACTCTTCATGAGCCCACCTGGGGTTTTCTTGGCAGAGATACACTGGAGTGGTTTGCCATTTCCTTCTCCAGCTCATTTTACAGAAGAGGAAACTGAGGCAAACAAGGTAAAGTGACTTGCCCAGGGTCACACAGCTAGTATGTCTAAGGCTGGATCTGAACTCGGGTCTTCTTGACTGCAAGCCCAGTGCTCTATCCACCGGGCCACCTAGCTGCCCCATGTATGTGTATGTATGTGTGTGTGTGTGTTTGTGTGTATATATGGATGTGTGTCTATGTGTATGTCCATTACTTAAAGGCAGGGACTATTTCACTTTTGTCTTTGTGTTTCCAGTAAGTGCTAGTAGGAAGTGCTTAATAAATGCTTTCGGATGATTTGCTCTTTCAGCATCAGGGCCTGGATCCAAACACTCCTGATTCAAGGCTGGCCCTTTATCCACCATGCTACAGGGCTTCTCGACACATTTATACAGAAACAACAACAAAAGCAACAGGAACTGAGGCTGCATTAGGGAAGGGATAGTAATCCAAGCCTAGGAAGGCGACAGTCCCAATACACCAGGCCGCAGTCCCACATTTAGAGCACGGGCAGCAAGAATAGTGAGGGCCTCAAGAGCACACTGCACAAGAACTAGCTGAAGAAACAACAGATATTTTGCTGTCCTATGGAAAGATAAGACCAGTTTTTCTTGAACAAAGGCAGAACTAGGAGCAAGGGGTGAAAATTTGCAGTTAGATTCAGGAACGACAAATAAGGAGAAACTTCCTAACAATCCAAAAGTGGAATGGGCTGACTCAAGAGGTAGGAAATGTCTCCTCATTGAAGGTCTTCTAAAAGCTAGATGACCAATTATTGAGGATGTCATGTTAATTTTGGACAAGATGGTAACTGATGTCCCTTCCAACTGCAGATCTTTCTAATCATGTTTGTTTAGGGATAAATTAAAATAGTTTGGATTTCCTGAGCACACAGCAAATTAAAGACAAGCAATCCAGATTATCCTTGTTGTTGTATACTTCTGGCTGCAAATCAAAGTCTCACTGGAGTAAGGAGGGATAGGAGAAAGCAATCATTCTTAGAGTTCCCTCTCAAATTTCCCCTTAACAATTTCAATGACAATTCATTCTCTCAAAGTAAAGGAGAAGCTCAGGTTTACTCAAAAGCTGTTTTCTTATTTGTAGGTAGGTTAAGTGCAAGCTTCCCAGTTTGTAATTAGGAGAAAAAGGTTTCTCCATATGGACTTGAAGTATTTTAACTTCTAGAAGAGAGGTGACAGGCTCTGTGCATATTATCTGGCAAAATATGGACACTCAATAAACATTACAGGATCAAAGAATTTAGAGCTAGAAGGGCCCTTCCAGATCATTTAGTGAAGTCTAAGACTCCCTCGTCTTATATTTAAAGAAACTAGGACTCACAGAGAGAATTAAATCGTAAAGCCAGGTTCCAAAGAAGATCTTTGGATTATAAATCCAAGGCTCTTTCCAAGCCATCATACAATGAGCATCTTCAAAAGGAAATCAGAATGAACCTTAAACATTTTTCAATGGGGACATTAAGTGAGAGGACAAACAGCAGTAGCTTCCCTATTTAGAATACTTAGGAGTTTGTGGAATTCCAGGGACAACTTTCTCTAAAATCTTGCCTAAACGCTGAAGCCTTTCCACAACATGAAAAAGTGGTTTCATCTTCCATCTTCCTTACCCATCCATGATACCAGATACCCAAAATTAAATGGGTCTGAGCAGAAAAGCAACAGGTTAGAGAAGTTGTGCTGATCCCCATACCAACGTAAAATGATTCCAACAATGACCGACCAAGAAATCTACAAACCAAAGTCAAGAAATGCAGTCCTTTCCTTCTAGCCTTACCTACTCTCTCTCATGTCTTACTCCTCTGATCTCTATCTAGATAAACCCTCCGGTCCCTTTTCTGAGGACACTGGCTAGGAGGAAAGCTGGACAGGTGTAGTTAGGATAAGAGGAGGGGGTTAGAGGAGCTCGAAGGGAAGGGAGGAGAAAGGAAAAGAAGAGAAGGAAGAAAAGGAGGAGAATAGGAGGAAAAGATGGGAAAGAGGAGAATGAGGAAAAGAAAGAGGAGAAAAGGGGGGAAAGTAAAAGAAGGGGGAAAGTGGGAAAAGGAGGAAAAGCAGGGGAGAAAGAAGGGGAAAGGAATGGAAAAGGGGGGAGGAAAAAAAGGAGAGAGAACTAGGGAAAAGAAGGGTGAAAGAAATGGAGAAAAGGAGGGAAGAGGGGGCAACAGGAGGAAGGGAAGAGAAAAAGAAGAGAGAAGGAAGGTTGAGAGGAGTGAAAGAAGGGGTGAAGCACGTGGGCGCCCAGCTATCCCGCTCACCCCCGGCCTGGGCCTGACAGCCAGCGTTCCGCACCTTGGCGTTAGGTGGCCCGTGCGTGCGTCCGGCCGTCCGTCGGGTGGGTCCCGAAAAGGGCAGGTGGGGCCTGCTGGCAGGGAGGCCGAGGAGTCAGGCTGAGGAAGCTCGGGGATCCGCTGCCGCCTCCTCCTTCAACTCCACAGAAAGGAGTGTCCTCGCCTCCCAGGCTGGAGCCAAGGCTGCCCCAGCTGCCTGACGCACCTCGGTCCCGGCCACCGCCACCGCTGCTGTTGCCAAGGCTGCTCAGCGCCAGGGGCCGCACTCCGCCCCCTCACGACCCCCTTCCCTTTCCTCCTCCCTTTCCCCACCCAGCCAGCCAGCCAGCCTTCCTCTCCTCCCCTCCCTCTCCTCTCTTCTCCTCCCACGGGCTCGTGAGGGGGGGGGCGTGTCACGTGACCAGCAAGGCGGGGGGCGGAGGAGGGAGGAGGTGGGAAGCAGGGGGCGGGTGCTGGGTGGACCAGAACCAAGGGGACAGGAAAAGGTCTCCTCCTTGCCCCGGTCTCTCTTCTCTTACGTGATTGGCTGGGAAAATTGCCCTGATGGCTGCTGGGAAATCTATTCAGTCTTGCAGGGCCTGGGAAGCTCCAAGGGCTGCTGGGAGTTGTAGTGTACAATGTAGCCGGAGTCGGTGATTTCTCTTCACTCTCTCAACTGCACTAGAGGCAGAACGGGGTCTGCTGGGAAATGTAGTTCAGAAAGCTGGGATTTCCTTGAGATTGTTCGTCTTTTCCTTCCAAAGGGAAAAACCCACAATAGAAAATTTACTCTAGGGTCCTTGTGGCAAATAACCTTCCAGATCGTTTAAACTGGGAAGAAGAGGGTAGAAGATGTATGAAGGTGAGATAAAGAAAAATGAAAAGAAATATCAGTGCCTATGGGCACAATGATTCTATATATTACCCACCTGGCCGCCACGTTAAGGTTCTTCATGGTTAGAGGTAGCTGACTTTTCCTGCATTCTCTTTAGAGTTAGAGGGTAGCAATGCATCAGAGCAATGCCCCCTTTAATTCTGTTTAAGTTGTGACTAAATGCCCATTCTGGGTGACTTCCAGACTATGGACATTCAGTGTACTCGAGCAGTTTAGAAATCCAATCAAAAGGGACTAGAATTTACCAGATACACTGAATGATATGCATACAGTGTTACCTTTACACCGCCCAGTTGTTATGTCTTCCTCTTATCTGTCTTAGTTCCTCTGTGTCATTTCATTACCATAGAATGTCTAAACTGGAAGGGGTCTTAGTCCATCTGAAGAGCAGAATGAGGAAGTAGTTTGCTTAAAGTCATATGGCTAGTTAGTTATTGGCGTTGTCATGCCTTCAGCCCCTTCCTCCCCCACGCCATGGTTCTTTCCACTACACTGCACTGAAATCCCACGATGATAATATGACAGTTGGTAACAGGGCATGGCCGGCCAGATTTGAAGTCAGGAACACCTGCGTTCAAGTCTTACCACAGCCACATACTAGCTGTGTAATCCCGGGGGAAGAACTTTTAACCTTTCTCCACAATTCCTTTGGAGGCAGGGGAAGCGAAAGTGGGTAGAAAGCAGGCTGGGAATAAGGGAAAATGTCATTCATTCTACTTCCACACCAAGCTTGGACACACAACTACTATCAACAGCCAGTCCTGTTGATATGCCAGACATGAACCCTTGAAAGGAGGTGGAACTGAGGTCAACGGAGCAGGACTGATGCTTGGTAAAGTGGCTTCCATCTTAATTTTAGTCTGTTTCTTCTGGAGCGAGACCAAACTAGTGGGTGGTCACAAATGGCATTTACCCAAAGGGTGACGTTAATAATCCTCATTTTGAAGCCCTTATGAGTACTACAATAGGGACAGCAATGAGACAGAGCTGGCAAAGAGGGCTTAGTGGGGAGGGCAATATATCCATCCATCTATCCACCAATAAATATTAAGTGCCTACTACCTGCCAGGCACTGTAGTAAGCACCAGGGGTCCAATATAGTTTGGGACCTCAACTAGCTTACAATTGGAGAGACAACATGATTTTATGGGTATAGAAAAGACATAGACAAATCAAATGCATTGTAATATTGGAGTGGAAGCCAGCTGGGGGGGGTGGAGGATTGAGGTCCAGGAAAGACCTGAAGTAAGTGATGCTTGGACTGAAACTTGTAGGAAACTAGGGATTCCAGGAGTTTGAGGTGAGGAGATAGTGAACTCCAGGCATGGGAGACAGTTAATACAAAAGCACAGAGATGAGATATGAAGCATCCAGACAGGACATCACAGTTAGGAGTGCCAGTAAATATAAATGAGATCATACAGTTTCTAAGAATTCCAGAGAATGAAGTTAGGCCAGTGTCCAGCCAAATCCGAGAAGAAAAGACAAGATGTGAAGTCTGAACAGGGAGAAGTCTGGAGGCATTGTTAGAAGTCTAGACTGGTCAAAAGGGCACAGGATGTTGGGGAATCCAAGCACAGAAATTGGGGTCAGGAACCAGAGAGAGACTCAGACCTCACAGGAGAGCATTGAGGGAAATATAGTCTAAATCAGGGGATTTGTTCTGTGAAGTTTGGATTCAGTCAAAAGATTGAATTTGAGGACGTAGGGGACCGCATGTGGCCTCAAGGCTGAAGGTTCCCCACCCCTGGTCTAAATGGTCAGTCAAGACTCAGGGGAAAATTAGCAAAGCAATGCACTGGAATCTGACTATTGATCCTAGAACAGGGACTGGTTGCCCTCTGCTCTAGTTTTAACAGGTCTTAAAGAGCATCTGTGGCTAGCAGAGGGCAAAGTCCTCTGGTAAACAGCTGCTCACTTGAAACAGCTGTTGTGTTTATGTTACTAAAGGATGAAGAAGACAGGCTCTTTTCGATGCCTAGAAAGGTATGTTGTAGCATCCTCTTGGATTCAGAGTGGAGAATCAACTTATATAAATAGAGTTCCTATTTTGGGAATGCTGAATAAATTTTAGATGTATGTCAAATGCAATCATGGAGATAATTTTGCTCAACGATCCTCTTCGTATCAACATCAAGTGAGGTTTAGAATAAGAAGACATGTTCACCTCAGTGTCGTGGAAGGTGTCCTTCATGGAGCCCAAATAGAAGAGAAATTCCCTACAGGTGGTGAGGCCCTTCAGATGCTACTCTGGATTATGTTAAGCTCTAGAACATTACAGGGCTTCCTCAGTGAAATGTATGGATTAGCCATTGACACTGGGGAAAATTTTTTTTTTATAAATTTTAAAATTTATTTTGAACTTAAATACAAAGTGAGAAAAGAAAAAAAATGCACATTGCCATGTACACAGCAGAACATAAGAGAGGATTCAATATAAAATAATCATGGAAAAAAATCAATGAAAAAGGATCAATGCCCGGATTATAATCTACAGGCAAAAAGAGTGTCTCCTAGACTATTACAATAGTTTCTTACCTGATTTCCTTGCTTCCAGTCTCTTGCCTCTCTAGTTTATCTTCCACACAGCTATCAGACTCATTGTCCTAAGACATGGGTCTGACTATGCCGATTGTTTGCTCAAGAGGCTTCTTTAGTGGCCTACTGCTTCTTGGATAAACAAAAAACTCTTTGGCCTCGCCTCTACAATCTGGCTCCAACCTACCTTTCCAGTCTTATTTCATATTAGGGGAAGGAAAGGGAATAAGTGTTTATATAGTGCATACTATGTGCCAGGCACTGTGCTAAGCACTTTACAAACATTCCTTTAATCCTCACAACCCCAGAAGGTTGGTGCTATTATCATCCCCATTTTGTAGTTGAAGAAACTGAAACAAACAGAGGGGAAGTGACTTGCCCAAGGTCACACAGTTTGAGGTCAAATTTGAACTCAGATCTTCCCAACTCTAGATCCAACACTCTATCCACTGCACCACCTAGTTGCCTTACTCTCCTTTGCATGTTCTGCTCTAGCACCTGGGACCCCAAGAATAAGCTTCCCTGGTTCAAGGTATTCCGTAGGTCCAAATCCATTCAAAACCATGGCTCATAAGCACTCACTGATGTGTTTACTTCTTCTCAAGTCAACCAGAAGATACAATTAGTTCAAAGCAAATGTATCTAGTAAAATAGCATAGTAGAAAATTTTTCAAGAGAACATTCCCCCCACAAGCCTATGGCACCTTCTCCCCAAAGTGTACACGACAAAACCTGTTAACTCTTGTTGGGAGCAATACCTGGAAATGTGTGTTAGAACAACTAGAAACCAGAGAAGGAAGAAACTCTGCCTGGGAATTTACCTTGCATATGGGGAGACAGTCTCAGGGATGGATCGCACATGCATTTATCTAGGTTTCCTCCGTGAAGCCTGTGAAGCCAAAACAATGAGAAGGAGTGAATGAAACCCCCAAATTGTGCAGGGCCTTTCGTGTTATGGGGTTTCCAACACAAGGGTTTCAATAGATAATGAGAGATGGAGGGTTGACTACATGTGCTGAGATTTCCCTGTTCTGGTATTTCCTTTATGGATGAAGAGGTAATAAAGTTAATATATATATTTTTTAACACTGAGTTAGCTGGTTAACTGACTTAGTGATCTTTTGGGCATTCGCAAATCCCATGAGGCATTTTGGACTGAAATATGGTTAATTGTCAAAAGAGTTTTAAGTCTGTTAAGACTTAAGAAAAAGATTAAGAGAAAGCTTCCTGCTGAAGAATGGCCCATTTATTTAGGAAATGGAGGAATGATATGAGCTCCAAAGCTTCAGTTGCACTTTTATGTAGAAAGGCCGCCAAACTGAGTAAGACAAAGCAGAGAGGGTTTGCCATACAAGGATGAACAAATGATCAGGGTCTCACTTTCTCACTCCAAAAACTCGTCACGCTGGGGATACTCTTTTTCCACAGGTAAAGTTCACTCAGGTTCAGCCTGGACTAGATGGACCTGAAGAATCTGCCTGGCCTGAAGGTCTTGTGACTGGTGGAGAACCTCTGCTGTGGCCCTGACCCGGGCAGTACAGACGGTTGGCAGCCTCTGCCTGCTCAGTCTGCAGAAGCTGGACAACCAGACTGCTCTGGCCAGGCGGGGTTCTGAGAACCATTATTCTGAGCTTGCTGCGAGCTGAGCACTATCGACTCCTCCACAGACACTGAGAGTGACCTGCTCAACAGCAGCACGGAGGAGACCAACAAAATCTGGGAGCAGCTCGGCATGAAGCCCCTTCCCAGGGACTGGTTTTCCTCCTCCCCAAGAGCACCAGTCAGTAGCTGAAAGAAGAGGGTGAATGCATCTGGGAGCACCCTCCCATGTACCCAGTGCGAGGACAGGCCTGTGGGAGCCTCAGAGCTCCCCACTTATCCAGAGGCCAGACTTCTGGTAACACCTCCCCCCCAAATAGCCTGAATGCTGACCTGATGATTCTGAAGGAACTGGACACTGAGGGCCTGGGAGTTAGCTACAGACTCCAAACTTCAGGAGGAGCAGTAGGGCCCTGGCTTGCTGTATCTGCCTGAAGGTCGTCTTGTGCTCGTGCTCCCCATCCCAACCCCAGTCGCGCCAGGAGGGGCTGGGGCTGAATTCGGGCATCACAGCAATGCCTTCTCCTTTGGACAGACCTGTGCTTGGAAGCCTGTGGCCGAGTATAATGAAGGTTTGGCCTGCGTATTCAGCCCGCCCAGTCTGCCCCATAGCTGCTCATCACTCAGGTAACCAGCGTTTGTGGGCTGACCACACCATTGACCACCTGACCCTCCTGCAGCTCGTGTTCTTTTGGCCCAGTGAGTTTGACACCTCTGATTTAGAGGACTCATGAACTCCTAGGTGAAGCCAGTCCCAGAAGCGATCCGGTCCTTAAAGAAATATCCTGGACAATGAAAAGAGAAGTCCAGGCTGAACTTTCCAGGATCACATGAGACCAGTGAGGACTTCCCAGCCTGGGGCTGCAGGAGCCCAAAATCACACTTCCAGTGTGGGCTCACATACAGGCTAACTTCCTAGGGAAGAGGCATGAGGTAAGGAGATTCATTTTATTCCATCTTATTTGTATTTGAGGCAGCAGAGCAAGAGTAGAGGTTGATTGAGCTGGGCTCTTCAGTAGAGACCAAGATGATTCTGCTCAGGGTGGCCAGGGCACACCCAGGTAGGAAGTCAAGATCAAGGTTCAGGACTACATTCCTACAATTTTTAAGCAGTGAAAGAGAGCAACTTACATGATTAGAGAATCTGGAGCAGAGAGACCAAGGGTTCTCTTTATGACCCTGACGCTGGTTCCCTATGACCCACTATAAAGTTTACTTTGCCATGGTCTCTTCCTTTAGTGAATGGAATATAACTATATAATAACAGCTCCCAGAAAGCTTCCCTGAAAATTCTTGCTTCTCTCTCTCTCTGTCTCTGTCTGTCTGTCTCTCTGCCTCTCTCTGCCTAAAGGTTCTGACCCAGCTTCTGTCTCTTAGTCTTTTGCTATTATCAGTTCTTTGAGGCCGCGTGGAGCAGTGGGAAGAGCCGTGGGCTAGGAGTTAGGTAGAGCAGCTGGCATAGGATGGTTTGCTCCAGTGTGCCAACATTCAGACTCAGGGTGGGGCCACCATTGTCTCTCTACCTCCCTTTGTATTCCTGTGCCAGCCTACACCCTGCATGGCACAACCACACCTAGGACCTTCACTCCTAGAATCTCTTTGTTGTGGCACCTCTCTCCCAGGCCTCCTCTTTCCCTCCCAAGTCCTTTGAAGTTTCAGTCTAGACTCTCCAGGAGATCATCTGCCTGTGTCTCCCAGCATAACTTTAGGCCGAGTTGGAATGCCTTTTATGTCCTCACCATGGCCCTAACCCACAACTGAATTTGCCCCAGGTGCCAAGATTCCTGATTATGGCTCTAGGTGATGACCCTAGCCCTTATCAGTTAGAATTCATTCTGTTGGGTGGTTTTCAGAAGAAGAAATCTAAGCTATCTATAGTCATAGGAAAAAAATGGTATAAATCACTATTAGTTAGAGAAATGCAAATTAAAACAATTCTGAGGTACCACCTGACACCTATCAGATTGGCTAATATGACAGAAAACAAAAATGACAAATGTTGGAGGGGATGTAGGAAAATAGGGACACTAATGTACTGTTAGTGGAGTTCTGGATGTATCCAACCATTGTGGAGAACAATATAGAATTATGACCAAATAGCTATAAAATTATGCATACTCTTTGATCCACCAATACTAGGTCTAGATCCTAAAGAGATCAAAGGAAAAGGAAAAGGACCCACATGTACAAAAATATTTATAGCAGCTCTTTTTGTGGTGGTAAAAAAGTGGAAATTGAGGGGACACCCATCAATCAGGGAATGGCTGAACAAGTTGTGGTATATGATTGTGATGGAAATATTATTGTATTATAAGAAATGACGAGCATGGACTTCAGAAAAACCTGTGAATACTTAAGTGAACTGATACAAAGTCAAGTGAGTAGAACCAGGGGAACATTGTACACAGCAACAGCAATATTCTACAATAATCAGGTGTGAATGACTCAGATATTCTCAGCAATACGAAACGATCCAAGACAATTCTGAAGGACTTTTGATGAAAAAATGCTATCTACTCCAGAGAAAGAACGGATACAGTCTGAATGCAGATTGAAACATACTTTCTTTTAAACTTTCTTTATTTTTCTTGGATTTTTTGGTTTGTTTTCTTTTGCAACATGGTTAATATGGAAATATGTTTTGCATGACTGCAGAAGTATAATCTGTATCAAATTGCTTGCCTTCTCAAGGAGAGAGGGAGAGGGAGGGAGGGAGAAAATTTGGAACTCAAAATTTCAAAAAATGAATCTTAAAAATTTTTGTTTATGTGTAATTGAGAAAAAAATAAAAGTAAACATCATAAAAAATAATTCATTCCATTAGAGGTTAGGATGCTTCCAACCCCACCAGTAACCACAGAATGCTCTGTCACAGTACTGGCATGTATGGGCCGCTCTGGCTACAGCATACATGGACTCCGCCAGACAGACCTGTTGCTATGTTAATCACACAGCTGGCTGCCGTCACACACGAAAGCCCAGCTCGCACCATTGTCAATGTCAACTCTCAGTACAGAGAGCCATGGTATGTTTAAATCAAAAGACTCACTATGAACACTAACGGTGTGAAGAGAAAGACTTCCTTTCTACAGAATGACAGATTTTGAGAGTTGGAAGGGACTTCAGTTACCGTCTAATCTAATCCATACTAAAAAGCATCTACAACGTTTTTGATAAGTGGTCATACTTCCTCTCCTTGACGACTTCCAAAGAGGGGAAAGGAAGAAGCATTTATGAAATGCCTATTAAGTGCCAGGAACTATGCTAAGTGCTCTGCAGGTATGATCTTATTTAATCCTTACAACAGCTCTGGGAGGTAGCTGCTACAATTATCACCATTTTACAGTTGAGGAAACTGAGGCAGAAATAGATTGTGACTTGCCCAGGGTCACACAGCTAGCAAGTGTCTGACGTCATATTTAAATAATGATCTTCCCAGCTCCTGGCCTAACACTCTATCCTTTGTGCCTCTTAGCTGCTTAGAGGGGGACTTACTACCTCTCAAAGCAGCAGCCCATTCTGTTTAGAGGCAGTTCTAATTGGGACATCAAGCCTAAACTTTCATCTTTATAACTTCTACCCATTGTTTCTGATGCTGTCCACTGAGGCCAAACAAAACCAGTCTAATCCATCTTCCATATGACAGCCTTTGAATTACTTGAATATTTTCTTTCCAAGTTAAGCATCCCAAATTCCTTCAGCCAGTATTTGTGGATTTAAGGCCTTTTGTCATCCCAGTTGCCCTCCTCTAGACATTAGCTTACAGTGGCCTTCTTGAACCCTGGTGCCTAGAACTAAACACAGTACCCAAGATGAGGTCTGACCAGGGCAGAATACAGAGGAATCTCCTGATTCCAGGAAGCTAGGCATCTCTTAATGGAGCTTAATATTTCTTTAGCTTTTTTGGCTTAATATTTCTTTAGCTTATTTTTTGGCTGCCACATGACATTACTGACTCATGTTGAGCTTTCGGTTCACTAAGCCCTCCAGATCTTTTTCAGACAAAGTCTTGTCCAGCCCGGCATCTTTCATCTTCTACTTATGAAGTTAATTTTTTTGTACCCAAGTACTTTTATCCTTACTGAATTTCATCTTAGTAGATTCAGCCCAATTCTCTCATCATAGGTGTATATGACATTTCTTTAGGGTATGTACCTAGCAACTTATTTATTTTTAAAGCAAACATTTATTTTATTAATTATAAAGGACATTATTTTTATTTTTTATTTATCAGGCAAAACCCCCTAAAACTTGAACTTAATTTTAAAAATTAACAACTAAACTTGACTTTAAAAATGAGACAAAATATCAGTGGCTTGAGACATCAGAGAGATCCTGGACATTCCTGGCACACCTTATACACACGCCTCTGTCTCCAGCCTGTCAAAATCTTTTTTGCTTTCTGATGGTGGCATCCAGTACATTAACTGTGCCTCCCGACTCACCTTCAAATATGAGGGCTACGCCATCTGTACCTTTGTCCAAGCCATTAATAAAGATGTTAAATAGGGTGAAGCCTAGAACTGACCCCTGAGGTACTCCACTGGAGACCCTCTGTTACATGGACATTCAAACACTATTCTTTATAACTGGCCATCCAACCAGTTCTGAATCAATCTAGTTGAATTATAGCTCAGTCCGCATCTCTTTATCTTCTCCACAGAAGTAGCATGAAATAGCGTATAAAAATCTTTGCCGAAACCTACATAAACCACGTCTGTCGCATTTCTCCCACCTATGAGTTTGGCAGTCCTATCAAAAAAGAAAATAAGTTGAGTCTGTGATGACCTGTTCTTGATGACTCTTCGCAATCACTACTTCCATTTGTAGATGTTCCTCAACCATTTTAAATGTGTATTAAGTATTTACCATGGGGCAGGCACCTGCACGTTTTTTTGTTTGTTTGTGTTTTGGTACCCAAGTATATTGTTCATCTGGACTAGGTGACTTGAACTCAGCAAGGGCAGCTGGATGCTCCCCTGCTACTCCCTTTCTTGTTCGTGACTATCGACTCCCAGTTAGTCCTTTTGTCCTGTCATTTCCAGAACAAAGGTCATTTGTTCTCCTTGGATAAGAAAACAGAAGCAAAGTAAGCACTGGGCAGTTCTGTCATCTCTCCCAGCTGTCAGTTATCAATGTCCCAACAACACCAAGCAAAAGTCCTGTTCCTTTGCTGACCCTCATTTTTTTCTCAACATGGCCAACCCCTCCCTTTTTGCTGTCCTTATCTCTTTTGTCGCCAGCTCTCAGCTCATTCTGACCTAAGTACTCCTGACACTGTTTTTACCACACCATGCTCCACTCATATTCATTCTCGATTACCTGGTCTTGCTAGCATCCTATGCACATTTCTTTGGTTAATGAGCTCTCTACATAACCACATTTGTCTCGTCCCCTAGCTCTCTTCTCTTTCAATATCGCAAACTCTAAAAGGTATTGAGTGGTCACTTCTCCACAGGGTTCCCATCACTTCTGCCCCAGCAACTAGTTCTGCCCTATTGGTAAGAATCAGAACTAGAACAGAATTTTCTCCCTCTTCTTCCCTTGCACCTTTTGAAAAATAAAATTATCACTAAGGCAAACCTTGTAAAAGGCGCTTTGAGAGCCTCCAGTGAAACAGGCTAGTATGCTTATAAAGGTCAGTGAGGAGGGAGGCTTAGCAATTCTCTTTTTGGAATTTCCTTCCAGACAGGGTAGATTACCCATGCTAATAAAAAAATCCAGCCTCATTCCAAGTGGTAGCAGGATTGAATGCTGGGCATTGCGAGGAATTGGTGGGGGGGTGGGGTGTTGCTCCGCTCTAGTCTACATGCCTTAAAAGAGCAGGGTGACATTAGAGCAGAGTGATTGCCAGAGAAACCATTGGGATGTCTGGGGGAGCAGGTGTACTTTAGGGGTGGGGATGGAGAGAGTGACAGAATAAGAACTACCACCACCAGGGCAGCTTACATTTGGATAAAGTTCTAAGGCTTAGAAACAGCTTTACTCACGATAGCCTTGAAATTGATAGTGCAAGTATTTTTCTTTTCTTTTCTTTGAGGGGGGCGGAGGGTACAGACTCATGATTTCATAAATGTGAGAAACTCCTAATGTAGAAATTTCCTCTACTGATGCGGGTTGCCAATTTATTATTAAATTAGAGCATTATAGAGATTTTTCTGGAATGCCGACAATTTAAGCGATTTATCCAGGGTTTACTGGTTAATAGAAAGAAGACTTCAACCCAGGTCTTCCTAACAATAAAATCAACCTTCTCTCCACTACAGAGGAGGCATTCAGTATGTAGGTGGCCTCAGTGGATAGGGGCGATAAGCATCTTAGAACTGTCCCATGGGGGAGGTATGGCGAGTGTCCTACTGAAAGAGGGAAGGAATTGGTATTACTTATTTAAGCATTTTAAATGGTGGCTGGAATTGGGTGGGCTGGAGGAGACTAAGGAATATAATCTTGCCCCAACCCCAAGAAGGTCTGAGCACACCCCTGGATATCTGGGTGGAAGGTGGAGGAAGAAGGGATTATTTTTCTTCTGAGAATAGCACCTTGACATGATGTTCAACAGGGTAACCTGTTACCTGGCCTGATACTTAGGTACTTATGCATTTTCATGACTCAGATCAACACCCATTTGGTGTGGGAAAGTAGGTGAAGCCCCGACCATTGTCTGCCAGGGTTCCAGGATAAAGGCACATCAGAGCAAATAGAAAATAACTCATAAGGTCTTGTCAAGGACATAGCTGTCACCAACTGTCAAAGAGAGTCATTAACACTTAGACTTTTGGTGTATTCTGGGTATTTTGTTTTGTTTTGTTGGTCTGCCAAATGTTATTTCTTTTTTTAAAAAAAATTTTATTTTTTCTCAATTACATGTAAACACAATTATTTTACATTTTTATTTTTCTTAATTATAGGTAAACAAAAAATTTTGACATTTTTAAAAAAAAAGTTTGAGTTCCAAATTCTCTTCCTCCCTTCCCCCTCCTTGAGAAGGCAAGCAATTTGATATGGATTATACGTGTATAATCATGCAAAACATATTTCCATATTATCCATGTTGCAAAAGAAAACAAGACCAAAAAAACCCCAAGAAAAATAAAGCACGTTTAAAAAGGATGCCTCAATTTGCATTCAGACTCTATCAGTTCTTTCTCTGGAGGTGGATAGCATTTTTTATCATGAGTCCTTTGGAATTGTCTTGGATCATTTTATTGCTGAGAATAGCTAAGTCATTCACAGTTGATCATTGCACAATGTTGCTGGTACTGTGTATATACTGTTCTCCTGGTTTTGCTCACTTTACTTGGCATTAGTTCCTGTAAGTCTTCCCATGTTTTCCTGAAAACATCCTGCTCATCATTTCTTATAGCACAATTGTATTCCATCATAATCATATACCACAATTTATTAAACCATTCCCCAATTGATGGGCATCCCCTCAATTTCCAACTCTTTGCCACCACAAAAAGAACTGCTAGAAATATTTTTGTACATATTGATCCTTTTCCTTTTCCTTTGATCTCTTTGGAATATAGATAGACCTAGTAGTGGTATTGCTGGGTCAAAGGGTATGCAGTTTTATAGCCCTTTGGGCATAGTTCCAAATTGCTCTCTAGAATGGTTGGAGCAGTTCGCAACTCTACTAACAATGCATTAGTGTCCCAATTTTTCCACATCCCCTCCATCATTTGTCATTTTTATTTTCTGTCATGTTAACCAATCTGATAGGTATGAGGAGGTAGCTCAGAATTGTTTTAATTTGCATTTATCTAATCAGTAGTGATTTAGAGCATTTTTTCCATATAACTATAGGTAGCTTTGATTTCTTCTTATGAAAACTGCCTGTTCACATCCTTTGACCATTTATCAATTGGGGAATGACTTGTATTCTTATAAATTTGACTCAGTTCCCTTTTTATTTGAGAGAATATGCCTTTATCAGAGAGACTAGCTGTAAAATTGTCCCCCCAGTTTCCTGCTTTCCTTCCAATCTTGGTTTTGTTTGTGCAAAACCTTTTTAATTTGATGTGATCGAAATTATCCATTTTACATCCTGTAATGCTCTCTATCTCTTGTTTGGTGATAAAATTTTCCCTTATTCATAGAGATCTGACAGGTAAAATATTCTATGTTCTCCTAATCTGCTTATGATATCATCCTTTATGTATCATGCAATCATGTACCCATTTTGACCTTATCTTGGTATATGGTGTGAAATGTTGGTCTATACCTACTTTTTGCCCAACTGCTTTCCAATTTTCCCAGCAGTTTTTGTCAAATAGTGAGTTCTTGTCCTCAAAACTTGGATCTTTGCCTTTATGAAACACTAGATTACTATGGTCATTTACTACTATGTATTGTGTACCTAATCTATTCAGCTGGTCCACAACTCTATTTCTTAGCCAGTACCAGATAGCTTTGATATTACTGCTCTGTAAATACACTTTGAGATCTAATACTGCTAGGCCACTTTCCTTTACATTTTTTCTTTCATTGATTCCCTTGATAGTCTTGACTTCCTTGTTCTTCCAGATGAATTTTGTTATTATTTTTCTAGCTCTATAAAATAATTTTGGTAGTTTGATTGGTATGGCACTGAATAAGTAGACTAATTTAGGTAGAATTGTCATTTTTATTATATTAGCTCAGCCTACTCCTGAGCAATTAATATTTTTCCAATTGTTTAGATCTGACTTTATTTGTGTAGAAAGTGTTTTGTAATTGTGTTCGTATAGTTTCTGGGGTTTGTCTTGGCAGGTAGACTCCCAAGTATTTTATATTGTCTACAGTTATTTTAAATGGAATTTTTCTCTTTCTGTCTCTTGCTGCTGGACTTTGTTGGTAATATATAGAAATGTTGATGATTTATGTGGGCTTATTTTATATCCTGCAACTTTGCTAGAGTTCATTATTTCAGCTTGGTTTTTTAGTTGATCTTTTAGGATTCTTCAAGTATACCATCATATCATCTGCAGAGAGTGGTAGTTTTGTTTCCTCATTGCCTATTCTAATTCCTTCAATTTCTTTTTCTTCTCTTATTTCTATAGCTAGCATTTCTAGTACAGTATTGAATAATAGAAGTGATAATGGGCATCTTTGCTTCACTTCTGATCTTACTGGGAAGTCTGTTTTATCCCCATTACAGATAATACTGGCTCTTGGTTTTAGATAGATAATACTTATCATTTTAAGGAAAGTGCCATTTATTTCTATGCTTTCTAGTGTTTTAAATAGGAATAAGTATTGTATTTTCACAAAAGCTTTTTCTGCATCCATTGAGATAATCATTTCATTTTTGTTGGTTTGTTATTGATATGGTCAATTATGCTGATAGTTTTCCTAGTATTGAACCAGCCCTGCATTCCTGGTATAAATTGTGATCTTTGCGATATACTGCTGTAATCTTCTTGCTAATATTTTATTTAAAATGTTTGCATCAATATTCATTAGGGAAATCGGTCTATAGTTTTCTTTCTCTCTTTTTGCTTTTCCTGGTTTAGGTATCAGCACCATATTTGTGTCATAAAAAGAATTTGGTAGGACTCTTTCTTCGTCTATTTTTTCCAAGACGGTTTACATAGTATTGGAATTAATTGTTTTTTTTTTTTAATATTCTGGGTATTTTAAGATAAGAAGCTTGCAAGATCATTCCAGTGTGTGAGACTCTCCCCAGAGACCCATACAAAATGGGGAAAACAAATACAGACCCATAAAGATACCCATAAATAACTAATAAATAGCTAACATTTATAGAGTGCTTACTATGTGCCAGGAATTGTGTTAAGTTTTTTATAATTTTTATCTCATTTGATGCTCACAGCAACCCTGAAAGGTAGGTGCTATTATTATCCCCATTTACAGATGAGGAAATGAGGCAAGCTGAGGTTGAAGTGACTTGCTGTGGGTCACACAGCTAGTAAGTGTCTGAGCTCAGATTTGAACTCAGGTCTTCCAGAGTTTAGGCCCCCACACTCCATCTGCTAAACCACCAAGGCTTCACTCACTCCCTTTGTGCAAAGACTTTCCCCCTGGATCTCTTGCTCTGCTTCCTTGTCTCCATTCTTCTGGGTGTTCATAGTATAAGGGTGGGTGTAGAAATAACCAGAAGATATCTTTGTTGTGTCATCGACTCTCTGGTAGGCCGTTAGTCAATCAATCAACATTCACTAAGCACCTACTACATGCCTTTTGTTGTATCCCCAGTGCTCAGGAAAACAAAAACCCCATGACACTGAAAAAGTCATCACAGTGGAAGACAGGCCACTTGTAGAAAGCTCTTTTATATTGGGAAAGGAAAGGTGATTTTCAGCAGATATTTCTAAAATAAATGATTATGAAATTGAAGAAATCCATTTGGTTCTCTTGGATTATGTTTCTAAGAGGCAAGGGCCTCTGGGCTTTCCTCTCGCCAACACAGCTGCTAAAATACTCTTTCTAATATGCAGGTCTGACCATGTCAGTGCTCTGCTCCAGCATCTTCTGTGTCTTCCCATTGCTTAAAAAAGCATAAAACAAATAAACAAAAAACAAATAAATTGGGAGCCAAATCGTGGAATACCTTGCAAGTCAAGCAATTATTTGGCTTGGCATTCGAGGTATTCCATAATCTGGCTCCCATCTTACTTTCCTGGCTCTGTTTCAGACCATTCCCCTTCATGTACTCTATATTATTTTTGTTTTTTGGTTAGGCAGTGGGATTAAGTGACTTGCCCAGGGTCACACAGCTAGTAAGTGTTATGTGTCTGAGGCCAGATTTGAACTCAGGTCCTCCTGAATCCAGGGCCGGTGCTCTATCTACTGCACCATATAGCTGCCCCCATGTACTCTATATTCTGATGAAATGAAACTCACCACCTCCTCATTTCATCCTGGTCTTTTCTGCTTCCAAGCATTTGGACCCATTATCGAAGTCTGAAGTAGATTCCACTTTGTACCTCTGCCTGTTGAAATATTTTTCTTCCCTCAAGACTCAGTTCAGGTGCCATCTCTTTTACTCTAACCTCTGACGACCTTGTTTGACCTCACCCAGCTTGTATTATAGTCATTTGTGTATGTCTCTTTCCTCCAGTATGGTAGAATGGAAGTATGAGGTCAAGTTTAGCTCTAATACTTACCTTCTCTAGCACTCATGTTCCCCATTTGTAAAATGAGAATAACAGTATGTGTACTGTTTTCTTCCCTCTCCATTGTGAGAAGGACAAAGATGGCAAATTTAAAATCAGTCCATGACATAGTAGATAAAGCCTAGTGGGTTATCCAGACAGGCACAGAGAGGTCACCTAGGGCCCCATTGTGTCAGAGGTAAGATATGAGCCCAGCTCTTCCTGACACCAACCCTAAGACTCTATCCACCATACTTCATTGCCTTATTGTGAGGAAAGAACTTCATACACCTTAAATGCTTTCTCAATGTGGACTATTAGGATTTTTGTAAGCTCTGGGAGAGCAGAGACCGTGGCATTTTTCATCTCTGTAGCTCCACGATGGTTTGAATGCAGGAGGAATTTAACAAGTGTAAATTGCAGAGAACTGAATGCTTGTCATTATTTTATATGAACATTTTGGTAATTGAGCATGTTATTTTGAATAGCAATTAAAATGTCTGATCCCTTATGAACAGGCAATTTGCAGATGAAGAAATTAAAGCTATCTATAGTCATATGAAAAAAATGCTCTAAATCACAATTGATTAGAGAAATGGAAATCAAAACAACTTTGAGGTACCATCTCACACCTATCAGATTGGCTAACACGACAAAACAGGAAAATGATAAATGTTGGAGAAGATGTAGGAAAATTGGAACACTAATGCATTGTTGGTGGAGTTGGGAAATGATCTAGCCATTCTGGAGAGCAATGTGGAACTATGCCCAAAGGGCTATAAAACTGTGCATACCCTTTGATCCAGCAATACCACTTCTATGTCTGTATTCCAAAGAGATCATAAAAATGGGAAAAGGACCCACATGTACAAAAATATTTATGGCAGCTCTTTTTTCTGGTGGCAAAGGATTGGAAATTGAGGGGAGGCCCACCAATTGGGGAATGGCTGAACAAATTGTGGTATATGAATGTAATGGAATACTGTTGTGCTGTAAGAAATGATGGGCAGGCAGATTTCAGAAAAACCTAGAAAGACTTGTATGGTCTGTTGCTGAGTGAAGTGAGCAGAACCAAGAGAACATTGTACACAGCAGCAGCAACATTGTGTGATGATTAACTATGATAGACTTAGCTCTTCTCAGCAATACAATAATCCAAGATGATTCCAAAAGACTCATGTTGGCAAATGCTATCCACATCCAGAGAAAGAACTATGGAGTCTGAATGCAGATGGAAGCATAATATTTTTACTTGTTTTTTGTTTTTTCTCTCTCATGGTTTTCCCCTTTTGTTCTGAATCTTCCTTCACAATATGACTAATGTGGAAATATGTTTAACGTGATTGTACATGTATAACCTATGTCAGATTGTTTGCTGTCTTGGGAGGGGGAAGGAAGGGAGGAAGGGAGAAAAATTTTGAACTTAAAATCTTCCAAAAATGAAATGTTGAAAACTATCTTTACATGTAATTGGAAAAAAATAAAATAATATTAAGGAAAAAATTTAAAACATTCTAATCTTTAAACGTGAACACAAGTTAAAGAGAGAAATTGATAGTTGGAAAATCATTTCCACCGAGGTGGAAATTGGTCATGGGAAAATGGTCATTCTATTTATAAATGGAATGGCACTTGACTAGAGCTTGACATTCGAGGTATTCCATAATCTGGCTCCCAACTTACTCTCCTGGCCCTGTTTCAGACTACTCCCCTTCATGTACTATATAGCCTCTGATTAAATTAAATTCACCATCTCCTGATCTCATCAGGAAAACCATTACATTTCTGGAAAAAAAAAAAAGAAAAATACTAGAAGCCCACAGTAATTTCCATCACATTAGGTCACTTGAAAGCCAGAGAGAGCAGCAGTCCTTGGTGGGTGCTGGCCAGCTCCGTGGTTTTGGACCAATCAGTGGTCCCATCAGACCCAGTGAGGAAGATACTAAAAAATACACAGTATTGTTATCAAGAACTTACCCAAAGAGATTCTGCATGTATTTCATCTTTCTTTTTATACCTTAGAAGCTCCTTTGTGATTAATTTTCCTTTTTTGTACATTTTTTTGTTTTGAATCTCACTGGATCTAATCTTCCAAAAGATAGAAACTCACAGTTGGAAGAGACGTCAGCGGCCACCTACTCCAACCCGTATCTGAAAGAGAATCTCCACAAGATGCCCATAAAGTGGCCATTCCGACCTTACTTAAAGAGCTCTAGTGGGGGAGAACCCACTACTTATAAGGACAACCCTTTCTTCTTTTGGATAATTTCTATCGTTAGGAAGTTTTTTTCCTGATGTATTAATAACAATAACAGCTAGCATTTACGTAGCACTTTAAGGTTTTCAGAGTGCTTTACAAATATAATCTTATTTGATCCTTACAAAAACTCTGGGTGGGGTTAGGTGTTATTATTATCCCCATTTTACAGATGAGGAAACTGAGGCAAACAGAGGTTAAAGTGACTTGCTTAGGGTCACAGCTAGTAAGTGCCTGAGGCTGGATTTGAACTTGGGTCTTTCTGACTCCAAGTCCAGTGCTCTATCCAAGTCTTAACTTGCTATTTCATAATTCCCTATCTCTAATCCTTCCTTCACCTGACAACTATCACGTGAGCCTTCATCTTATCTTTCCTGGAAACAGGCCTCCACACTGCTACCTGGCCTTAATAATATCCTGCCTGAACTATGTCCATCATCTCCATATTTCCTCCACTGGAACCTAGGACTCTGCCTCCCCCATTTCCAACTCTTCTTTATGTGGTACCCTCCCCCATTAGAATGTAAGGTCTTTGAGAGCAAGACCATGTTGCTATGCGTAACAGTTACTGGAACACAGTGAACTCTTAATAAATGTACATTCATTCTCTCTCTCTCCCTCCCCCCCCTTTTTTGTTTTGCTGTTTAGTTGTTTTTTCAATCATGTCGGACTCTTCATGGCCCCTTTTGAGGTTTTTTGGCAAAGATACTGGAGTGGTTTGACATTTCCTTTATGTATAGACACATGCACATATCCACATATACATATTCATATATATATGTATATAATTGGCCCTCGATTCTTCTCCTCTTCGGGTCTAAGCATCCCCAGTTCCATCAACAGATCTTATGACATAGATTCAAGGATCTTCACCATTCTGGTTACCCTCCTCTGGAAGCATTACAGCTTATTCATGTCTTTCTCAGATTGTGGTGTGCAGAATGCACATGATGCTGCAGGTGAGGTATGACCAGGACAGACCACAGAGGGCCTGTTGTCTCCTTACTGCTAGGCTTCTTTTAATGTAGCCCAAGATTTAATCACTTTGGGGGTGACCATATCACATGGCAGATACATATCAAGCTTGAAGGTTACTAAAACCCCAGATCTTTTCCATTCAAACTGCTGTTTAGCAATATCTCCACCATACTGTACTTGTGATTTTGATGTTTTTGAACCCCAATGTAAGATTTTTTCTTTATCCCTATTAAATTTCATTTTCCTGGATTCAGCTGAAAACCTCAGTCAGTCAAGATCTTTTTTTGGATGTTGTCTCTATGATCCACCCAGTTTGGTGTCATCTGGAGATCTGATGAGCATGCCACATCTGCCTCTATCTGAATTATTGATAAGAATGTTCAACAGCACAGGGCCAAGCACAGATTCCTGGGGCATTTCACTGGTGACCTCTGTCAAAGCTGACATTGAATGTTTTGCATGACTTCATATGCATAATGGGCCTTGTATTCTTGCCTTCTCAATGGGTAGGGGAGGAGAGGAGGGAGGGAGAGAATTTGGAAGTAAAAACAAAAAAAAAATCTATAAATGTAAATGAAAAAAAAAGTTGACATTGAATCATTCATTCATGAATGAGTTCAGCCATCTTGTACTTTGTATAGCCTGCATCCCTCCACCCTTTCTACAACATGAGCATGATGTACTTTATAAAATGCCTTGCTAAAATCTAGGCCCACTATAACTTTAGCATTGCCCCAATGACTTAGTAACCTTGTCAAAAAAGAAAATAATGGAAGTCAGGCTTGACCTGAGAGGTTCTAATAAAGTTCTGCTGGGTCTTTTTGCTCACTGCTTCCTTTTCTAGATGTCTACTAACCATCTGTTTAAGAATATTCTAACTTGGGGCAGTTAGGTGGCACAGTGGATAGAGCACCAGCCCTGGAGTCAGGAGAACCCGAGTTCATATCTAGCCTCAGACACTTACTAGCTGTGTGACTCTGAGCAAGTTACTTAACCCCAACTGCCTAAAAAAGGCTATTCTAACTTTAATATGATGTTCTATAATTTTGCCAAGAATCAAAGTCAAGTTCATAGGCCTATAGTACAAAACTTCCATCTCTTCTTTTTTTGAAGATTGGTATAGCATTTATCCTTCTTTAGTCCTGTGATGTCTCTCCCATTCAACATGATCGATTGAATATGCCTGTAAATGTCTTAGCAATCACACTTGCAAATTGTTTCAGGACCAAGGATGTAGTCCATCTGGGCCAGGTAACTTGAATTCATCAAGGGCAGCTAAGTGTTCTTTAATAATTTCTCTACTTACCTTGGGTACCAACTTCCTATTACTTGTTTTTGTTTCTACCCTTTCCAGTCCAAAGGTCATTTTCCTTATCAGAGAAAACTAGCAGGATAATAATTGAGCAGCTCTCCTTTCCCTCTGTAGTTGTTCATCGCTATTCCATCCATCCCTGAGCAGTGGTAGTATCCTTTATTTGAGCCTCCACTTCTGATTCAATCTAGATACAAAATAAAAACCCTCCCATTTGTTATCCTTGGCTTTCTTCACCAGCCTCAACTCATTCTGAGCTTAGCATACCCAACAGTATTTTAAAAGGACCATGCCATAGTCTCATGCTCATCTTCTGTTTCCTGCTCTTGATTTCATCTTCCATCTAAATCATATTAAAAGTCTTCATTGGTTGGTAAATTCCCTATGTATGCATCCACATTGGTCTTTTTAGACAACTCCCTTTCTCCCTTATCAAAACTGTATCTTTTTATCTTATGAGTTTCCTCACCAGATGTAGCAGTGTAAGTCTGTAACCCCTGCTACCAGAGGAAGCTGAGGCCAGCGGATCACGTGAGTTCGGGAGTTTTGAGTTGATCCAGTGACTATACTAAGTCTGGAATTAATATGGTGAGCCGCCAGGAGTAGAGGGCTACTAGGCTGCCTAAGGAAGGTCAAACTGGACTAGGTTGGAAAACTGAAGCAGGTTAAAGCTTCAGTACCAATCAGTATTGGGCTTTGAGTGGTTGCTGCATTAAAAAAATAATTCCTAGCCTTCCTTCTTGAGCTTCCCCTGAAGCATTTTAACCTAGGGGAATCCTATCCATTTTTCCTCTGATATGCATTCAGTGCCATACTTTTTGGGAATTAAAAATGTACCTAGGATAATTGTTAGAGTTATGAAAATAAACCAGAGTAGGGGTGGCTGTTTCAAGTGACAAGAGCCCCAAGTTTGGAAAGAGGACTTCTTGAAGCCTTATAATCAGGGTAGAGAGACCACTAGCCAGGAGCAAATGGCTTCCCCATCCTTCCTAACTTAGCTACATTGGCCCAAAACTGTACGGATTCAGGAGGTGCTATATCCTCCCCCACCTCCGCAAGACAGTAGTCCTCTCTCCCTGGAGATTTATTGACGGGCAGTGACCCTGTTGCAGTTCCAGTGTTATGATAATCCTTCTTTGCCATTCTCCTGTTTTTGAGTTGGCAACATGTTTTAGAGGCAGGGATTGAGGTCTGTGCTTTGGTTGCTCTTATAACCCACAACCTATGAAGAACAGTCCCAGATATAGGAACTGAATGAATTCAGGACAACTTAATACCCAAGAAGCACTCAATGAGAATAAGCTGAGTTAATTGAGCCAGATGAACTTCTGGATCAAACAAGGCTTCACTGTAAAGGGGAATCACACAGCTTCTCCTACCCCGTATCTTTTCTGGTAGGGTCAAAGAATGAGGCTCTTTTTGATTCAAAGGTGGGATTCTTGCCTGCTATGTAGGAATTATGGAGCCAGTTCTCAGCTAAAGCTACCTCTCTCAGGTGTTACTGAAGCATAGGGGAGCATAGTGGGAAGGGTACTGGAAGCCTGGGCTTCAGATCCTGGCTCTCATGTTTACCTTGGCCAAGTTCTTTCTCCTTCCTGGTTCTCACTTTCTTCCTCCTTAAAATGAGGAGGTTGGACCAGAAGACCCCGAAGGTCCCTTCCAGCTCTAAGATCCTATGAATCCTGTGGACATCCTAAAATCCCTCAGACTCTGCTGGAATCATATAGGTTTCCTCAGACAGGATTATATTTCTCCCACTCTAAAGATCTCTGTTAAGGGAGTTTTCTCCTCATTTGATTACCCATTCTATGGTTAGGAGGTTAAAAAGTCTTTTGCTGTGTTTTGACAAAAAAAAAGTCCCTTAGTATCCTTGAATAAAATTCACTGGTGTAAAAAAGTAGTAGGTCCAATGTTGCACTGAAATCTGCCTTCCTGAACTTCTCACTCATTGTTCTTCTTGTCCTGTGGGCCCAAGGAGAACATGTCTAATCCCTTTTCCAGTTAACAACCTTTCCGTTTTCCTTAGGGACAGTTAAGATCCATAGATTCAGTCTCCCAATTGGAGAGGACCTTGGGAATTAATGACCTTAGAGGTCCTCCTAGTCCATCGCCATTCCTAGTGTGGAATCCATCCATTCCTAAAGTAAACCAGCCTCATATTACTGGAAGTTTTGAAGCAAGGACTAGTTAGGGGAGGGGAACCTATGGCCTTGAGGCCACATGTGGCCCTCTAGGTCCTCGAGCTCAGCCCTTTGAATGAATCCAAATTTCATAGAACAAATCCCCTTAATAAAAGGATTTGTTGTGTAAAACTTGGACTCAGTCAAAAGGCCACACCCAAGGACCTAGAAGGCCATATGGGGCCTTAAGGCCTTAGGTTCCCCACCCCTGGAGGAGATGATCACACTTGAGAACAAGCCTATACCCCTTTTCCATGTGCTAGTCATTCAGATACTTGAAGAGAGCAATCACACCCTTCCTAAGCCTTTTCTTCTCCAGGCTAAGTAGTCTCAACCTCCCCTATCACCCCCATAGTTTCTTCAAAAGGCTTTTTTGTACACTATAAGTCAAAACACATCTCCTGAAAAAGTTGATAGAGTAAAAGCCTGACCCAATGTTTAGCTTAGGACTTTGGTATTTGTATTGTTCTCCAACACCAGCCTGTTCTCCAACACAGTGGTGTTAAACTCAGAAACTAGGGTCACTAAACCATGCATAAAGATCCTGAGGGCCACACGTTGACTTCAAAAACCTCAAATAAATGTTAAATCTATTTTTATTGGATTTTTAATTTATTTTCTTAATTATTTCCCCATCATATTTTAATCTGGCATGCATCTCTGAATCTTTCATGAGAAATGCACAATAAGAGGAAGATGTGGGGTGGGTTAACACGCCACTATTCAGGAAGACCAGAACAGGTGCATTTGAAAATTGCTTTTCTTTTCTTAAAGGGCAGGCATGGCCTGAAGTCCCTGCTGCACCAGGGAGCCAGGCTGACATCTGCTATGTGTAGAGCTGATCTGAATACTGGGATCAGCAGGACGCCTTGGCACTAGGGGCTCTGATAAGGGAATGTGCAAAGTTGCAGGAAAGATTCGTGGGTAATGTGATCTTCAGAAGCAGAGTGGTCTGTTAGCTAGGCCCTCGAAGGTCAGAGGGTGTCAGGGAGTTAGCACCAATACGGGAAAAACCAGTACCAGCTCCAATGACACTGTGGCAATGGACTATTGTTATCTCTTTTTTTGTTTTGTTTGTTTTTGTTGTTGTTTGAGGCAATTGGGGTTATGGGACTTGCCCAGGGTCGCACAGCTAGTAAGTGTTTGAAACTGGATTTGAACTCAGGTCCTCCTGACTCCACAGCTGGTGCTCTATCCACTGCAGCGCCATCCAGCTGTCCTTATTGTTATTCTCTTGAACCATCTCCCCAATTCTTTTCCCCTAGCTTTGACATCTCCTTTCTCTCCCCAGTTCTGTCTGAGACATGAATCCATCACCATAAAGCATTGCCCCACGCATACTCTCTAAACTTAACACTAACATTCCATTAAACATTCCATTTCTTGGCAGAGATATTAGAGTGGTTTGCCATTTCCTTCTCCAGCTCATTTGACAGATAAGGAAACTGAGGCAAATAGGCTTAAGTGACTTGCCTAGGGTCACACAGCTAGTCAGTGTCTGAGGCCAGATTTGAACTCAGGAAGATGAGTCTTCCCAACTCCAGGCCCGGCACTCTAACCACTGTGTCACGTAGCAGCCCAGTGGGAAAGAGCACAGTATTTGGAATCAGAAGACCTATGTTTGAATCCTGAATCTGTCACTTGTTACTTGTGGAACCTTGGGTAAGTCCCTTCCCCTCTCTGTGCCTTGGTTTCCCCCTCTGTCAAAGGAATGGGCTAGACTAAATGGTCTCTAAGGCTTTCCAGTTCCAAATCTTATGATCCCAAGGTATCTCCAGTGTAGGGTTAGCAACTGCTAACTCTCTGGCCAAAGTGATGAAGGATAGTGTGAGAATTCTAACCCTCTAAGTAAGTGAGAGGATGTGTCCCAGAAGCGCTATGCTTTCAGAAGCTCCATTTTCAAAGGTGGAAATTGCCCTGGAGGTAGAGGGTGGTGTGGTGGGCCAGAGAAGGGTATAAAGGTAGGAAAACATTACTAGGTAATAACTAAAATCAGCTCAGGTATGCTGGAAGATATAAACTATACACCTGAAAATGGTGGGGCAGACAGGCCTGCTCTTTGCTCAGACAGGAAAGGAACAGGATGGGGCAGGTAGGCAGGTACTTAGCCTGGAAGAAGCTGAGAAAAAGAGAACAAATACTTGGCCACCCCCAGGCAACTTCCAATAAGAAGCCTCTAGTTTGCTTTTTTGTGCCCTGGACCCCTGGACCTCTTCTTACAATACTGCTCATAAATGCATAAAATAAAATACAGAGAAGTAAAATACATTTAGTGAATATACAGTATACAATATTATATATAGTTTTTGAAATATTAAAAAAAAAACAAGTTCTCAGACCCCAGGTTAAGAACTCTTGCTCTGGCCGTGGAAGCCACAGCTAGACTAGCTCATGGCTTTTTTTTCCATGACAGGAGTCACCATGGACCATTGCTTTCTGACCAGCCTTGTTCCTATCCCAAGCCAGGCTCCATTATGTTCGTATACCCCCATCTGTTTAGCCATTCCCTATCAGAGAGGTAGGTACCCCTTTAGTTTTTAATTCTTTAACACTACAAAAAGAGCTGCTAGAAATATTTTCATACATCGGATTGGATTCTTTTCCTCTTTCTTTGATTTTTTTGGGGATATAGGCCTAGTAGCTAGATATATAGTTCAGGAACTTTTGGGACAAATTTCCAAACTGCTTTCCAGAGAAGGCAGGAACGATTCACAGCACCACTAATAATGCATTAGTGTGCCTGTTTGCCCACAATCCTTCTAAATCTGTAATTTCCCCCCCCCTTTTTTTTGGTCATTTTTTACAATCTGATAGGTATGAGGGGGGACCTGAGAGTTGTTGTCATTTGCATTTCTCTAATTATGATTTGGAGAATTTTTTCACATGGCTATCGATAGCTTGGATTTCCTCCTTTGAAAACTGCCTGTTCACACCCTTTGACCTTATATCTTATTGGGTAACAAACAACAAATTTATAAGTGACCTTTGAAAACTGGGTCCTCTGCTAATTAGGAATTATCTGTATAGCACAGGGTCAATTCTAAACCTCGAGGAGCTTGCCAGCTAACAAAGACAGGAAAGCTCATAGAGCAGTCTCCCTCCCTCCCCAAAATGCATCATTCTTTGTTCAGTCTCTCTGGTGGGCCCAAGAGGACAGGTACATGATTTCCACTAAATCAGGGGAGGAGTTAGGACTGGGGAGGGGTTAGGTTCAGCTACCTCTGTGAGTGGGGTTTTGCCAGAGTTGGCCCTAAAGAGCCAGTCCTGAACGGAGCAAGGCTTGAGCACATTCAGACTAGAAAGGTCCATCAAAATGACCCTCAACATCTTGCCATCAGAAGTCTCAACTTGCAAAGCTACGAGTCAAATAATGGCTCCCATTTCTCCAGTGCTTTAAGATTTGAGAAGCACTTCCCTCATACCAACTTATTGAGGCTGATAAGCTCCATTTTACAAATGGGAAAACTAAAGCTCAGAGAGATCCCCCAGCTTGTCTGGGAACACAAGGCTAGCAAGAGGCAGAACAAAGATTCAAGCCCAAATCTCTCTCTCCTGCCTACTGGGCCAACACTCTTTGCTTCATGCTACAATGCCTCTCTAGAAATGTAACTTTCCATAGCTACCCAAGTGTGGGCTCCTTCCCACACACATGCCTGAGTCCAAGCCATCTTGGTGGGAGGTGGGGGTGGAGATAGTTGGGAGGAGTACAGTATGACCTTGATCCTATCTCATAGACATCCAAATCTGTCCTTCCTGAAGGACCCAAGGGATGGTATTCACACAATGGCCTGATGAGCAAAGAGCTGGGAATGAAATTCCCCCATCGCTGATAGCACTCCTAATAGAATGACATAGGGAAACCTAGTGACGACAGCCCAATCAGATGGATAAACAGAGTGACAACAGGCTGTTCTGATTAGAACGAGAGTCTTGAGGCAGAGTCTTCTTTTTAAATAAAAATGTTTCTTGTCCATCTCATGGAATCAGTGTGAAAGCTAAGGGACTGACCTTCTCACACTCTCTCTCTCCTTGAGCTAGACTCAAATCCAGCTTCCTCGGATTTATTTCTTTTCTGACCTTAGCTAGAGAAAGAGGATAACATAGCATAGTGGTAAGAATGGTGGACTAGGTGTCAGGAAACCTGGTTCTGGTCCTGTTCCTAACATGGCTTTGCTGTGTGACCTTGGGTAAATCCCTTCCCCTAGCTGAATCTCAGTTTCTTCATCTGTAGAAAGAGGGGGCTAGAATAGATTGACCCACAATAAGACACTTCTTACTCTAAAATGTTATGATTCTGTAAGCGACCAGGAGAGTCAGTGATTCTTGGCAATTTCTATGGGAGGTGGAAAGGGCAAGGATAGCAATGAGTTCTTAACCAGTAGCTGGTAGAGTTTCCTTTACTTTTGCCCTTTTCAAGTGAAGAGCAGGAGGATAGCAGTATCTATGTACCCAAACTTAGAAGTTGTCCCTCCATATTGTAACAAGTTGTTTGCTCCATATTTGTATTTGTTTTGGGAAATCACAAAACTCTTCTCAAAACTAAGGCTGACAGTTTCCTTCTTTGCTGCCTGAACAACTAATAGTAAGAACGTGGAGTTCCCTCAGAGTTAACCATGTCAGAATGAATAGGACACATTCTTATGGGGAAAGGTAGATAAGCAAAAATATTGGAGTTCTTCATTCCTTCCTATCAGGGTTAAGTGACTTGCCTAGGGTCACACAGCTAGTGTCTGAGGCCAGAATTGATCTCAGGTTCTCTTGACTCCATGGCCTCTGTTCTGTCCACTGCATCACCTAGCTGCCCCAGTGAAAATATTAGAATGACCACACTGGGTCAGGCCCATGGTCCCACAGTCTGCTCAAGCACCACCTAGCTGCCCCAGTGAAAATATTAGAATGACCACACTGGGTCAGACCCATGGTCCCACAGTCTGCTCAAGCACAGTGCTAGGCACATAGAGTATTTACTTGGCTTAATAAGGTCTTCACTTTCTCTGTTGAAGACCTTACCTCATACTTTTCTTGAAAAAATTAAGGCCATTCACCAAGAGTTTTCTTGTCTTTCCTCCTTATCACACATCATTTAGATATCTACCCCTTCTATCTTTTCCTTCACTCCAGTCTCTCATGAAGAGTTGGGCTTTCTCCTTGCCATGGCAAACCCCTAAATCCCTCTACATGCATCCTTGATCCCAGCTTATCCCATCTTCTTCAGCAGATTGTCTCTTCTATCTGCCCCACTCTGTCTAAACTTCCCTTTCCCCTATCTACAGGCTCCTTCCCCACTGTCTACAAACACAGCCATGTCTTCTCTATCCTTAAAAAAAAACCCAGAAACAAACCACTTGATCTGAACATCTGTTAGCTACTATGCTTTATCTGGAATTCCTTTAGAAAGTCATATACAATCAGTGCCTCCATTTTCTCTCCTCTCACTGATTCTAAACGATCTGCAATCTGTTCCAACCTTATCATTCAACTGAAGTCAGTCTTTACAAAGTCACCAGTGATCTCTTAGTAGTTGAATCTAATGGTCTTCTCTAAATCTTCATCCATCTTGTCCTTTCTGCAGCCTTTGATGTGTTGAGAGCCTCCTTCTGAATACTTTCTCCTCTATAGATTTCTGTGACACTGCTTTCTCTTAGTTCTCCTCCTATTTTTCTGACCACTCCTTCTTGGTATCTTTTAATGGTTCTTCATCTAGGACATGCCCACTAACCATGGGCATTCCCCATGTCTCTGTCCTGAGCCCTATTTTCGTCTCCCTCTATGCTATTTTGTTTGGTGATCTCATCAGTTTCCTTGGGTTTGGTGATCATATCTATGCAGATATCTATCCCAGATCTATATCTATATCTATGTCTATCTCTCTCTCTCTCTCTCTCTCTCTCTCTCTCTCTCTCTCTCTCTCTCTCTCTCTCTCTCTCTCTCTCTCTCTCTCTCTATCCAGCTTTAACTTCTCTCCTGAGCTCTAATCTCAGATCACTAACTGCCTTGAATTGGAGGTTCCATGAGCATCTCCAACTCAATGTGTCCATTAGAACTCATCTTTTTCCCAAGTGCTGTCCCCTTCTGAATTTCCCCCTTACTATAGAGGGTACCACAATTCTCCCCATTACCAGGCTTGCACTCTCAGTGTCATCTTGCAGTCCCTCTGGCACTTAGTCTACGTGTCCAGTCCATTATCAAGTCTTATCATTCCTTCCTTCACAACAACATTCCTTTCTCTCCATTCTCACAGCCATGACTCTGGAGCAAGCCCTCATTACCTCATTATAATATATTATTATCTATGATCATATATAATATTATTATATTACAGACTATTATAATAACTTTCTGGTTTATCTCTGTGTCTCCAGGCTCTTCCCTCTCCAATCCTCCCTCCACTCAGCTGCCAATGTGATCTTCCTAAAGTGCAGTTCTGACCATGTTACCCTCATACTCAAGAAACTCCAGTGGCTCCCTCTTTCCTCCAGGATCAAATAGCAAATGCTCTTTGGCTTTTAAAGGCCTCCCTAACCTGGCCGCTTCCTCCTTTTCCAGACTCTGTTAGCTAGCAACACTTGCCTTCTTGCCATTCCTCACCCATGACACTCCAACTCCCATCCCTGGGCTCTTTCGATGACTGTCCTCCATGTCTGGAATGCTCTCTCTCCTCACTTCTGCCTACTGGCTTGCTTAGCTTCCTTCAAGACCCAGTTCAATTCTTCCTAAACTGTCAAGGACCCATGCATGCATCTATTTATTCACCAAATATTCATTATCTGCTATGTGTAGAGCACCGTGCTAGATATTAGGAGAGGTAAAAAACTGAGATAAAACACAGTCCCTGCCCTCACAGAACTTACAGTCTAGGAGGGAAATGATATACAAGCACAAATAGCTGTAATATACAATAATAGCAATAACAATTCCAACTCACATCTCTATAGCATTTTACAAGCATTTTCTCCAAAGCAGTTCTGTGAGTTATGTAGCATCACCATGCTCAGATAAGTGTCTTGTCCAAGGTCACATAAATGCCACATCTAGGACTCAAGTCAAGGTCTCCCTACATTAAGATCAAGGCTATTTCCACTCCACATTTACAGTATTGTAGAATTGCAAAATAAAGTGTTACATGAAACAAAAGGTGAAATATCGAAGCGTCACAGCTACATAAAATTACAATAAGAGTAGCTGAGTCATTTTAGTCTTGTCTGACTCTTCGCGACCCCATTTGGGCTTTTCTTGGCAGAGATACTGGAGTGGTTTCCCATTTCCTTTTCTAGCTCATTTTATAGGATGAGGAACTGAGGCAGAGAGGGTTAAGGAACTTGTCCAGGGTCACACAGCTAGTAAGTGTCTGAGGCCAGATTTGAACTCAGGTCCTCCTGACTCTAGGCCAGGTATTCTATCCACTCTGCCACCTAGCTGCCCAATAGTAGGAGCAGGTATTATTAACCTTGTTTTACAATTAAGAAAGCTGAGGCTCAGAGACAGAATAGACATAATCCCCTGAACTAACTTGTCTCCAAAAGGGGAGTACTAAAGTAAAAGTACTAAAGAGGCATGAAAAGCTCTAATACTTGAAATTCTAATGGTGCAATTTGATCTATCCAGGAGGAAGAAAAGGAGGAGACAGTTAAAGAGCCAGATGTGGCCACAGAGGGAGCTCTTTGGATGAGTTCCAATTTTAAAAAGATCTGCACAAAAGACTGGAGTTGAGGCATGTAGCCAAGAAAAAAATATTTGAAAAGTGGCATGGGCCTATAAGACTGTTTCCAAGAAGGCAGATTGTGGTTTTATATAAGGAAGAACTTACCAATATTAGTGCTATTCAACAATGTAATTGGGTGATTCTGTAGGTAGTACCTCTCCATCATTTGGAATGTTCAAATAGATACTGGTCGGTTATCAGATGGGAATACTATAGGAGGGATTCCTGTATGAGGCAAAGGCTGGACTGGAAGACCAAATCCAAGATTCTTATGATTCTCAATCAATTCCTTTGATTACATAATGGCTGTGTGCTACAGCTTATATAACGACTGACCGTCCTATGCCACCACACAAGGCTTCTGCTTTGGAGCTTGACATCACCTCTTCCCCACCCAGAGGTTATGAATTTTTAAACCATGCTTGCTGCCTGCCTAGGTGGGTGTTGCATCAAGGGACCTGCTGGATAATGTGTGAGGTATAATTGCCAGTGGAAGTAGAATGGCACCACAGGCTTCTCTGGCCACTCTGTGATACATTGAATGGCTTGGTCTTCAAGATCAAAATAGACTTGAACACATGGCTGGCTTTGGGTGCCCTCAGTGAGGTGCTTGGTACCCTGCATAAAGTAGGGGCTTAATAAATGCTTGATGAATAAAATGGTCCTGGGTCTAGAGCTAGAAGAGAGGTGAGGCCATGTAGTCCAACCCCTCCATTTTATACATGAGGAAGCTGGAAGCCCCGGGAAGTTCAATGCCTTGCCTAAGATTCCAAAGGTAGAAGCGGGATTCAAAGCCAGGTCCTTCACCTCTAAAACCAGCACCACTTCCCTCCCTCTCATCACAAGGATGATGTGATGATAGTTCCATTGCTGACTTCCCTGGGTCAGACCACATCTAGAAAATCATGTTCACATTTTAATAAAGAAAACAACAGCTCTTTCTATAGTGCCCTAAATTTGGCAAGATGCTTGGTATATACTGTCTTGTTTGAGTTGCACAGACCTCAGGTGGGCACTAGAGGCATTATTAGCCCTTTTTTTTTACAGATGGGGAAACTGAAATTCAGAGGGGTTAAGTGACTTAACCAGCTGCTAGCTAGTAAGTGTCTGTGATAAGATTTGAACCCAGGTCTTCCTAACTCCAAATCTGGCACCCTAGCCATTATGTCACTTAGATGCCTCACATTTCAGAAAGGACAAACTAAAGTGCTGTAAGAGGAGAGTCTCTAGAATGGTGAGGGAATCTGTGACCAGATACCACATGAGGACAGCTGAAAGAACTTGGGATATTTATTCTGTAGAAGAGAGTACTAAGAAGAGGGGTGGGGGGAAGACAGGCATGATTCAATTCAATTTAACAAATACTTATTAGAGCTTTTTTGTTGTTCAGTCATTTTTCAGTCACGTCTGACTCTTTGTGACCCCATTTGGAGTTTTCTTGGCAGAGATATGGTTTGCCATTTCCTTCTCTAGATCATTTTACACCTGAGGAAAGTGAGGCGAACTAGGTGAAGTGACTTGCCTAGGGTCACACAGGTAGTAAGTGTCTGAGGCCAGATTTGAACTCAGGTCTTCCTGACTCTGGGCCCAGCACCCTATCTCCAAATATTTGAAGGGCTATGTCAGATTTCCCTGTTCTCCAATTGAAAGGGTCCTCTGACCTCTGGGATACGTCCAACTAAGGGAACAGAGAAGGGGCAAACAAACCATTAAACTTTTCTGAATCCCAGTCACCTCATTTGAAAAACGGGTCTTGGGGTTGTTATAATATTCAAACGATCAAAGGCAAGATGCTTGACGACTGTTAAAATACAATGCAAATGTCTTCTTTTTTGGAGTGGCAGCATGGGCCAGTTGAAAGAGAGATGGCTTTAGAGTCAGGAGAAGCCTGTGCTCATCTCCTACCTTTGACCTTTATTAGTTTGACTGCCATGGGTAAGTCAATTAACCTACGTGAGCCACAGTTTCCTCAATTCTATATAGCTGATGAGCTCTTGGCCCCATGTTTTTTGTTGGCCTTGCCCATAAAGATTCAGAGAAAGCTGAAGATAGGTATACCTACAAAGCCTTGGCTGCCAAGACACCCAGAAAAAGTCAGAGAGCTAAAGAGTGGGGGAGTTGAGATGGGCTTGGGGTGGAAATGACCTAGCACAGGGGTGAGGAACCTGTGGCCCTGAGGCCACATGTGGCCTTCTAGATCCTTGGGTGCAGCCTTTTGACTGAATCCAAGTTTTACAGAACAAATCCTTTTAATGAGGGGATTTGTTCTGGGAAGTTTGGACTCATTGAAAGGGCTGCACTTGAGGACCTAGAGGGCCACACGTAGCCTTGAGACCGAAGGTTCCCAGCCCCTGGCCTGGGACAAGACTAATAAGAAGAATTTAGGAAGGACCAAAGATAGAGAAAGAAGTTGTCTGGGTGCCTTCTCCCCTGCCCTCCAGTAGCTGGACTGAGAGACCTCTGCTGGTCATACCCTAGGAATACCTGAATCCCCTATACTTACTGGTAAAAGAGGTGGAGCAGAACAGAAGAATGGGGTCTGGGGAGGACTTACCCAGAATGCTTCCGTGGCTAGGCCAGGAGCTGAGTAGCTAATGCTGTCTACTCTGCAGCAACAGGAGGGAAAGATCTAAATTTGAGTCCCCAAACCATTAGCTCTTCAAATTCCTGGATTTTCTTGGGGCTTCCTTACACACAATAGGGACTTACTCATTTAAGCCCCGGAATCATGGACCTGGAACTACTTTTGTACTTGTCCGTAGAATAAAAGGTTTGGGGCTGCCTAGAGGAGTCATGAGGTGGCTCTTTGGATATATGGAGTAAATGTGATGTAGCCTTTCTCTTGCTTCTCCTTTCGTGTCATTTTCTCATTTTCTTTCTTTGGGTTTTTCATCCTTTCTTTTCCTTCTGTGGTTACAGTTCTGCTGTGTTGGTGTGATTCACTCCATTACGGCATGCAGAAGCCGTGAGAGAATTCCAGGGAAATGGAGGAAGGTGCCTTCCTCCCCCATCCCGTGGGTGGGGGCACTGTGAGCCAAGATCGCCCTACACACTAAAAAGAGGAGTGTGGCCACTCCCCAAAGGGATGGAGAAAGCCACAAAGACATTAGTGGTTACCTAGCCAATGGGATCAGCCTGTGATTGCCAGCACTTTTTGATTGAATGAGATCAGATACTGGACAGCATTGCCCTCTGGTGGTTGAATGTAAAATGAAAATAATAGTAGCAGCTACCTTGCAGGATTGCATGAGGATAAAATTAGATAATGTCTATTAGATGTTTTCCAAGTGTTAAAGAGCCCTTCAGGTGTCATCTATCGAAGGCCTGGTAGTTGCTGACCTCGTGACCCAGCGATGACTGTCCAAGCCCTTTGTTGTGGGCCATACCTTAAAGACCTGTAGCCCTTTCCAGGAGGGCCTAATGTTTGAGATTCTCTCCAGAGACACAGAACACAGGGAAATATGACACAGACAAAGAGACATGAGGAAAGCTACCCAGGTAACCAGACTCCCCAGAGATTTCGCCTGGCTCTTTTACTCTCCTTTCTGACCACCCAGGAAGCTCTAGACTATGAAGGGCAGTCTAGAAAAATGGACCCAGAAGTCTTGGCTAGGCTGTTTTAGACAGGCTGGCTTTAATCATCCTGAGTGGATGAGGAAGACAGGTGTCCTTGCTGGGCTTCCAGGCATTCCCCACTGCCTTCCTGACTGTGGTAACAGAAGAGGGATCAGCCAGCTTTGTTTTCCTTGGACTGAGAAGGAAGAACTGGGACCTCATATAAAAGCTTCCTAATAATTAGAGACATTTCAAGTGGAATGGGCCCCCGTGGGAAGTGGTGGCTTCCCTATCACTGGACATCTTCGCACCAGGCTGCATTGACCACTCCTTGAGCATGTTGTAGAAAGCTGGGAGGGGCCTCAGAGATCTTGTGATAAAAGGAAAGATACTAGCCTGAATAAGGCTGGAAGAGGGGAGCTTGACGTTGGAGTGCCCCATTTGCTCCCTCCTGTCTCTGTATACTGTACTCTAGACCAAGAGTTTAAGAAGCTCTGAAGGGGTCTCGAGTGGAAAAAGTTTAAGAAGTCCTGCTTTATACATCAGTCTACAGGGCTGGAGCGACCTCCCAGACAAATATAATTTGGGGGCCTCATTGTTTTCTACAAGAACACATCCTAAACACGGCCATTCGGTGACATGAGGGGGCAGCAACTTTCTTGATACTTTCTTTAGGGCTGGTGACTTTCTTGTTTCTATGAATTTGTGCATTTCAAGACTATGGCTAGTACCAGTCATCCCTTGCTTCTGGCCGTAATTCTGAAGCCTTAGGTGTTGACAGCATCTGGGAAATGACAGATTTTTACTGGGTGAGCTCTAAGAGCAAAATTTGTGAAGGATCGATTTCTCCTTTCAGTAATAATAATTGTAGGCAGTAGAAATCATAGTAAGAACTGATGTTTATATGGCACTTGAAACTTTTCAAAGCATTTCATGCACGTGATGTGTGCTCATTGAGCCACTCAACAGCGTTATGTAGGTGATACGAGCATTATCACCAGGATTTTTATTTTACAAATAAGGAAACTGAGGTTCAGAAAGGTGAAGGGTTATAATGCCCATGGGCTACATTGCTAGGAAAGGTTGGAGGAAGGATCTGTACCTAGCTGTTCCTGTTTCCCAATCCAAGGTAGAAAACGGCAAATAGAAAATACCGACTTTTCTTGGGCGTGACTTTTACTTATTTTTGCAGTTTAAACTTGTATCAACACCTTTGCATAATTAAAACAGAAGCAAGAAAAGGGACAAATAAAGCTTGATCAGGGAGGCTCAAAGTGATTATGTTCATGTTTATTTCTACTCCCTTGTCATACGCTGCCCTCTACAGTTTATATGGAGTCTTTGAATAGGTATAAATGAGTTTGCTAGGAGCCTTTCTGGTCATGTGCCTCATTGCCATCACAAAAGCACACAAATATCTCTCTTACCACAGACTTTCAGTTTTCGGCATTCATCCCAAAACATATCTTAGTTGTGTTGGAGTTTGCTTTTTGTGAGCTATATCTCAATGGACCTTCCTGTATCCAGACTCTCCCTTCTCCAATTCATCTTGCACATAGTGGACAATTTGACATTTCTAAGATCTGACTGTGCCACTACCTTGCTCAGCAAGCTTCAGTGGCTCCCCAGTACCTCTGTGATCAAAGGAGAGTTCCTTTGTTTGGCATTTAAAGCCCTTTACTAGCTGGCTCCAATCTGCTTCTCAAGGCCTATAGCATGTAACTTTTCTTCATGCATTTCTACATGTCTGAGAAATGAATTTGCTTGCTAGGTCCCATGTGCAATATTCATCTCTTCCTTTGCACAGGCTGGGCCCCAGGCCTGGAATGCTCTCCTCCACTTCCACCTTGTGCCAGTGCTAACTCCTCTCAGTCGGTGTGAATTTTGTATTTATTTTAGAGTTGTTTGTGTATTGTTGTTTCTCTCCAGTAGTCTGTAAGCACCTTGAGGACAGGGACCATTTTTATATTCATTATTGCTCCCCCAGTGCAATGGGTACTTCAGAAATCTGTGTTGAAATACTATGTAGTGAGGGAGGTAGGCTAGGGGATTTCTAAGGCCCCTTCCATGTTTCAAATTTGATGATTCATAATTTGACCCCTATTACATTTGTGTGGAAAGGGCTGCATAGAAAACACACTTTCATTGCTTAGACTGTGTTATTTTGGAGGCCAAATGTTCTACCCCTTCTCCTTGTACTTGGCCCAATCACAGCCTACACGCACGGTGCTCCAGCCAGCCTATTATTGACTTGTTGGTAAAGGCAAGGGGAGAGAAGGGGAAGAGACAGTAAAGAAGCAGGCGACCTCTGGCCATTTCTCTCCTACCTTATTGTGCCATCATCCTCATCCTCATCTTCATATTCTTCTTCCCCAATCTTGACCAGCAAGATGGAGGACTGGACATTTTCTCTGGTCCCCAGGACCTCCCAAACCACTCCAAAACAGCATTTCTGAGCCAAGAGAGAAACTTCTGCTGTCTGCATAGGATGTCAAGAGCTCCAAAGAAGGGAAAAACTCCACGAGCTAACATACCTCTCTCCCGCCATAGTACTTAAGGTTTGTGGCGACTTTGTGCGGTCCTGCATCCCTGAAATCCACTTCATGCTCAAGTCAAGAAGAACAAGGTTTGCGAAGGGATTTCCTTACAAGCGTCCTGTGACATAGGTAGTACTAGTACTATTATTGCCACTTTACAAATGAACAAGCTGAATCTTGGTGATATTAAGTTTGAGAAGTAGTATAGTGTAGTGACCGCAGAGCTGGGTTTGAAGATGGAAAGATATAGTCTCAAATCTTACCTCAGACAATTCCCAGCTGTGTCACCCTGAGCAAGTCAGTTCACTTCTCTGGACCTCAGTTTCCTTATCTGTAAAATGGGGATAATGGATGATTTAGTACCTCCTTCCCAGGGTTTTTTTGTGAGGCTCAAGTGAGTATAAAGTACTTTGCAAACTTTAAAGCCCTATCTGAATCCGTCCTCCATTCAGTCCTCAAAGAGCTTTTCCTAAAGGACAAGGCCGACTGTGCCACCCCACAATGGAACAAATGGGAGCCTAATGGGTAGCAGGTAGGCTTCTGGTCTTGGAGTCAGGTAGACCTGGGTTCAGATTCTACCTGACACTTACTAGCTGTGTAACCCCTGGGCAAATCACTGTGCCTCAGTGTCCTCATCTGTAAAATGAGGAGGTTGGACTTCATGGCCTTTTCAGCCCTAAATCTCTGACTCGATGATATGTCATCTTCCTTCAAAGTGAACTTTGTGCTATGGGCAAAGAGGGAATGACTCAGAGTTCCAGGAGGATTGGTCTATGTGTTTGTCACTAATGCATCCAGAAAATTCTCTGCCACTTTCTCTGAATCCTTTTTTCCCCTTTTGTGAAGCTCATAAATCTTTCTATATCACCTCTCCATCCTCCTTGCTGTTAGCTTTAGAACTCAGCTCTCTCTCTTCCCCTCCCCCTCCCCTATGTCCACCTCTACCCCCTCGAATCATTCCTGGGGACATCACCATTCAAGGTGATGGTGCTTATAACATGCTCACCTCACAGGTCCTTGACTTCTCAGCTCAATCAGTCAGTAAACATTTATTAACCATCTACTATGTGTCAGGCCCTGTGCTAAGTACTGGAGGTACAAAAAGAGGCAAAAGGCAGTTCCTGCCCTCAAGAAGCATACAGTCTAATTGGAGAGACAACAAGCACACAAATATGTACAAACAGGCTATATACAGGATAAATAGGAAATTCGGTAATTAACAGGGAAAGTCCTAGAATTAGAGAGTTGGAAAAGGCCTCTAGTAAAACGATTTTAGTTGAGACAGAGGAAATCAGGGAAGGCAGTAAACTAGGATGAGGAGAGCATTCCAGGGCTAGGGAACAGCCAGGGAAAATGTCTAGAGCTGAGAGATGGATGTCTTGTGGAACAGCCAGGAGACCAGCATCACTGGATCTAAGAGTGTATGGTAGAGAGTCAGGTATATGAAGACTGGAAAGGTAGGAGGGGGCTAGCTTATAAAGGGCTTTGAATGCCAAATAGTGGATTTTGTATATGACCCTGGAAGTGACAGGGAGCCACTGGTGTTTACTGAGCTGGGGAGTGTGTGTGTGTGTGTGTGTGTGTGTGTGTGTGTGTGTGAGATGAGACCTGTGATTTAAGAAAATACTTTGGGAACTGCATGGAGGATGGATTGGAGTGGGGAGAGACTTGAGGCAGGATGAGCCAGAAGCAGCTATTGCAATAGGCCAGGTGTGAGGTGATGAGGGCCTACACCAGAGTGGTAGTAGTATCAGAGGAGAGGAGGGGACATATTGGAGAGATGTTGCAGAGATGAAATCGACAGGCCTTGGCAACAGATTGGATGGTGGTGGCAGTGAAAGGTAGTGAGGAGTTGAGGATGACTCCTAGCTTGTGAACCTGAGGGATGGGAGAATGGTGTTGCCCTCTATAGTACTAGGGAAGGTAGGAGGTACAGGAGGGTTTGGGGAGAAAGATCACGAGTTCAGTTTTAGATATGTTGAGTTTAAGATGTCTACAAGATATCTTCAAATCATCTGGTAGTTTGAAATTGTCTGGAATGCAGTTGGAGACGTGAGAGTGTGGGTGAGCAGTTTGGGGCAGGATATGTAGATTTGAGAATCACCGGCATGGTAGCTGATGAGATGACCAAGTGAAGTAGTATAGATGGAGAAGAGAGGAGGGCCCAGGATAGAAGCTTGTGGAACACTGTGGTTAGAGGGAGTGATCTGGATGAGGATCCAGGGAAGGAGACTAAGGAGGAGTAGTCAGAGAGGTAGGAGGAGAACCAGGAGAGAGAGTGGGGTCCTGACAACTTAGAGAAGGAAGACAGAATGATCAACAGTGTCAGAGGCTGAAGAGAGGTCGAGGTGAGCAAGTTTTGAGAAAAGGCCATTGGATTTAGCGACTAAGAGATCCCTAGAAATTTTGGAGAGAGCGGTTCAGTGGAGTGATAAAGTTGGAAGCTGGATTGTAAGGGGTTCAGAAGAGAGTGAGAGGAGAGAAAATGGAGGCCCCTGTTGTAGAGTTTTTTTGGAAGAGTTTAGCTACAAAGGGCTGAAGAGATATAGGAGTATGGTGGGGATGGAAGGATCGAGGGAAGGTTTTTTGAGAACAAGGGAAATGTGGGCATGTTTGCAGGTAGTGGGGAAGGAGCTAGTAGATGGAGAGATTGAAGAGAAGCGATTGAGTGAGGATGACAGGGGGGCCAATCTGTGGCGGACACAGGAAGGAATGGGATCACTTGAGCTGGTAGAAGGCTTAGTTTTGGTAAGGAGTAAGGTCACCTTGTTATGTGAGACAGGGTGAGGAGGAGATAGTGGCAGAAGTCTGAGAGATAAGAGATGAAGAAGAGAGAAGAGGGAGCTCATGGTGGAATGGGCCTCCATTTTTTTCCTGTAAAATATGAGGCAAAGTTCTCATCTGAGAGACAAAGGGGAGGAGGAACCATGGGAAGTTTGAGGAGGGATGAAAAGGTTTGGAAGAGATGATATGCAGAGTGGTCTAGTGAGTTGATAAGGCAGGTAGAGAAGGATTGCCCAGCAGCAGCAATGATCCAACTATCTCCATCTCCATTCACCTTAGCTACACCCTATGTGAGTACATAGATATCTTCCAGAACTGTCCCACCTCCAAGATCCCAGACTCTGGAATTTGCTCACTGACCCCATCCAGTTGTCCCTTCACCCATCTCCTATCCTTTCACTAAATTACTCTTTGAAAACGAAGGAGCAAGAACAAGAAGAACTTTGATCTTCTCCTAAAAGCAGGTTCTGAGACCTTGTCCCATTCTTTCAGTTTCTTTCTGGTACTCTGGGTTCACTTACTTGCTCTCCAGTCCTGTCAGCCTCTTCAGGAGTTCATTAACTAGCTGGCTTGTAAGGGGTTAAGAAGAGAGTGAGAGGAGAGAAAATGGAGGCACCTGTTGTAATTCATTAGCCTAGAATCTCTTTGCCCACTTCTTGATCTTCCACCACAGCTGCCCTACTAGTTCTCAATCTAAGGTGCCTCCCACTATCTGATTTCTCTGCTTTTGTTCCCAAGCTGCTGAAAGTTTCTGGACAAAGTTTGAAAATTGTGTTGAAAATACCCGCTATAGATTTAGGTCTATGCTATTCCTCAGCAACCCTTCTATTCAATATTTATTGATTCTTTATATTATTCTGTGCCGTCACTGCTCCCAACTTCTTCCCTGTTCCTCAAGCAGTCAACCCCACCTCCACCACCTCCATTTAAAGCAGATAACTCATCCCCTATTTCCCGAGATCTAGGCTGTCCAGTTTGGACTCCTCCTTTATGGGCAGTTAGGCGGCTCAGTAGCTAGAGCATGAGATCTGGAGTAAGGAAGACCTGAGTTCACATGTGGCCTTAGACATGTGCTGTATGACCTTGGGCAAGTCACTCCACCACTGGCTGCCTCACTTTCCCCATCTGTAAAAAGGGGGATAATAATAGAATTCTATGAGATAATATCATATTTAGCACAGTATCTGGCACATACTGGGCACTATATAAATGTTAGCTACTATCATGATAATCCAACTTTTGTTCCCACCACTGTACTGAAACTCCTTTGTCAAAGGTCAATGACCTCTTCATTGCCAAACCCAGTGGCCTTAACTCAGCCCTTTATGATACTGAACATCCCCTTATGGATATTATCTCCTCTCAACTTCCAAAATACCATACTCTCCTATATGGCTGCCACCACCGCCACTTCCTCCCCTCCCGTTCTATCTACTTGTCTCACCCCTCCATCCCACCATTTCTTTTTCCAATTTCTTAATGTTTTGGCTCCTCTGAGTTCTGTCCTCATGGCCTTTCTCTCTTTATATTCTCTTATTTAGTAAGCTTGTTTACTCTCATAAGTTTCACCTGTTCCCTATCTGTGGTTAACTGGCACACCTAGATGTTTAGCTTTTACCCTCTCTTTTGAGTTGGAGACCCTCCTTTCCAACTACCTACTTCGTATCTCTACCTGCTTATCCTATGGTGTCTCAAATGCAACAAGTCCAGAATTGAACTTTTACCACCCTCCAGTTCCAAACTCATTGCTCCTGTCAACAGCACCATCATTCACTTCCTGCCCCACAATGGAAACCTTGCTATCATCCCTTGCTCTTCCCTCTCCTTATCTCTTCGTGTCCAATTGGGTCAATTGCACTTGATTCTTCCTTTGTATGTCTCTTGTTGATTAGAATAGCGTGATGATCTTGTGTTGAATAGTGGGATAAAGAGTTGGACCTGAAGTCAGGAAGGCTTGGGGTTAAATCTTGCCTCTGCCATTTCCTAGCTGAATAAACTTGGGCAAATCACCTGGGTTACAGTCTCCTGATATGTAGAATGGGGATAACAATACCCATAGTGCCTACCTCCAAGGGTTGTTTTGAGGCTCAAAATAATATAAATAATGTGTGGAAAACATTTTATGAGCCTTAAAGCATTGTAGAAATGTCAGTGCAATTATTACCCACCCTCCTATCAATTTTCGCCGCCAGCACCCTGGCAGGCCTTTCTAATCTACCTGCCTGATCAGCTGTGACAGCCTCCCAAGCTGTCTCCATCCCCTTGGGTCTAAACTTCATACTCTTTTGAGGCTGGTTTCTCACATGCTCAAACATTATTGTACAACTGCACTGCTCAAAACTCTCCACTGGCTCCCTACTATCCTTGCTCTGATACTAGCTAGATGACCCTGGGCAAATCAACAGCTCTAAGCCTCAGTCTGCCCTGCCCCCCCTGCCCTGTCTAGAATGGGGGTGATAGTGCTTGCAAGGAGTGTCTCTGAGGGTTATTGTGAGGAAAGCACTTTTAAAGCTGCAAATGTAAATGTGAGCTATTATTATTATTAGTCAATCAATCAAAAATATTTATTAGGAACTTCCTATATGCCAGTTAAAATCAAAACTCCTTAGGTTGGCATTCAAGGCCTTCAACAGTCTGGTGCTAACATTCCTTTCCATTGTCCCCTTATACTACTTCCCTCCATATGCTCCTTGCTCCAGACTGGACTATTTGCTCATCTCCTGTAAATGTCCTGACCACCTTCATTCCAAACCTTGCTCCCTAATATCTCCTCTATTAACAGACTCAACTTAAGTGCTGTCTCCTCTAGGAAATGTCTTTGCTCCCCACTGTCTTTCAAAGATTGTGGACAGTGGTTCACACTGCCAGTTCTTCCAGTACCCAAAGATGTTGTTCATTGGGTCCAGGTGACTTGAGCTCACCAAGGACAGCTAAGTGATCTCCAATCTCCTCATGTGGTATCAACTCCCTACTAGTCATTTTTGTCATCCTTTCTAGTCCAAAGGTCATTCTCCTTGGCAGAGAAAACAGAAGCTGAAAAAATCATATAACAGAAGCAAAATAAAGTAAGTCTTTTAATAGCAGGCTGTTTGTATCTTATCTTTGAGGTAGTGGGGAGTCTTTGAAATGATGAAGTGATAGGGTCAGACTCAGGCCATAGGAAAGTTATTTTGGCAGCTCTGTGGAGGATGGATTGAAATGTGGGGATCAAATTAGAAGGCGATCAGAATGGTCCTGGTGAGATATGATGGGAGCCTTGTGAGTGTAGAGGAAATGGATGCAAGAGTAATTACAGAAGGAGAATCAATAAGATCTGGCCATTGATTGCATCTGATGATGTAGAGGTTATAATCAAGGATGATTTTGAAGTTGAGGATGGTGGTGCCCTTGAGAGAAATAGGGAAGTCTGGTGGAGGGGTGGGTTTAGGGAAAAGACAATGCATTCTCTTTTGGAAATGTTGAGTTTGAGATGGTTATGGGACATCTAGGCAGAGATGTGCAGTTGGCAGTTGACAATGTGGAACTGTAGTTCAAGAAAGAGTTTGTACATTATTTAGCTACCTGGGGCAGCATAATACCTCTTCTAAGTCATCTTAGATCTAGGCCTCAGCACAATGAAGATACTTGGGAGCCTTTGTTTCCGGGGACTCAGGAAGCAGCAGACTGCCTGCATCATGGGTAGGATGTCTCTTGGTTGTGGCTCATTCCAAGATGGCATGGGTGCAGAGTATAAGTTCAGCCCAGTCCCCAAAGACCTTATCCCTGTCTCTCCTCCTCTGAGGTGTCAGAACTCTCAGGAATCCTCACCCTCTGGGAGTCAGAGGCAGTGAGGATAGAGGCCCCCTCTTAACTAATCACCCGCCAACCTACAGTGGACAAATTCCCATCTTCCATTCTCTTTATCCCCATGCTTCAGGGTCAATAGACAAACATTTTCCCCCATCCATCTCTCCCCATACTTTCATCCCTTCAGCCTTACCCGTCCACAGTCCATATCCTTATGTCTTTCCATTCTATAATTCCCTCTGAAATTTTCACTCTCTTGTTAACTGACTCTCCTTTATCCTGAATCACTTCACCCCTTTCATTCTCTTAGGCTATCAGAAACCTAGCTTTTTTCAGTGTTAGCTCCACCCATCTTTATTACTTGATCCAACTCCTCAGTAATCTGTTGGCTTCCTGATCATTTCCCCTCTTGTCTCAGTTTGGTATCTGGCTTGGGATTCTTCTCCACTCCAACCTCTGCCTTCATATTTGGAGACCTCAACATATATGTCAACGTCCCCCTGATTCCCAGGCTTTTTCTTCTTCAACCACCCTATAGCTTCCTTCTACTTTAGCCATTTACTGTTGATCTGACCACCGCCCAGAATTATTTCATTTCTTTGATCCAGAGCTCTGAAATTCCTCTCCCCAAACACAAACCCCTTTTATTCTTCAGTTTCTCCTTTTGATTCACTCCTCTTAAACCTATTCTTTGTCCTCATCATGACCTCCAGGCCCTCCAATCCTCCCTGTTCTCCCAATCCATCACCCCTATTCTGGCCTCCCTTCCTGCCTTTTAGTCTTGACCCCATGCAACTATATTGACTGGGTTCACTACAACTAGAGATCTAATCACAACTGGGCCTTCATCACTATATGGTCATTGTTTTATCCTTCCCCCCATTGACTACCATACTCTCCAGAGCAGCTATTCCAAATCTTATATTCTCTTGTTAGACCTCCTATATTACCTTTTCCCTCCTCCCTAATAGCAGAGGACCTCACCTCCTGCTTGACTGAAAAAATAAAGGTTATAGTTGTTCTCTCCATTTCACACCTCAAAATATCTCTTCATCATACTCCATTCTTAGATAAAGAGGTGAGCCTTCTCTTTTCTTCTTTTTTTTTGGGGGGGGGTTAGGCAATTGGGGTTAAGTGACTTGCCCAGGGTCACACAGCTAGTAAGTGTCAAGTGTCTGAGGCCACATTTGAACTCAGGTCCTCCTGACTCCAAGGCCAGAGCTTTGTCCACTGTGCCACCTAGCTGCCCCAGAGCCTTCTCTTTTCCAAAGTTAACCCTTTCACTTATGCTCTTGATCTTGTCCCCTCCTGTTTCAGCATGTTACAACAGAAAGAATGTGGGATCGGGAGTCAGAGGACTTGGGTTCAAAACTTGAGCAAGTCATTTAACCTCAGTTTCCTCTTTTGTAGAATGATGGGGTTGGACTAGCTGATCTCTAATGCCCTTTCCAGTTCTACAACTCTGATCCTTATGGTTCTTCTGGAGCTTACTCCCTCAGTCCTTCCTTCTTTTTCATTTTTAATCTTTCTCTATGCATTGGCACCTTCCCTACCACCACCCACTTGCTGGTGATGTCATAGAAGGGACACTTGCTCAGGCATAGATTGGATTAGATGGCACCTGCAGTCCCTTCCAATTCTGAGATTCCATGAGTGTTAGTTAAGAAACACTATAGAGGATGAATTGCAAGAAGGAAAAGAGTAAAGGCCAGAAAACTTTCGGTATTTATTACAATTAGTTATTACAATAACCTTGGCAGATAGAAATGAAGGTGTCTGCAGCAGGAATAGGGAGGAGAGGGATGAATGTGAGAGACACTGTAGAGGTAGAGCTGGCAGGCCATAAGGAACAGTCATGTGAAGTGCAGGAGAGACTGGCTCCACCTTTCTTTCCCAGACTCCTATCCCATGACTCCCTTTCACTCACTTTCTGTTCTTACTAAACTGGCCATGGCCCACCTCTGTGCCTTGATATGGGCTATCCTGAATACCTTGAATGTTTTCTCTTCTTTCCACCTCTTAGAAACCTTAGAAGCCTTTCCTGACCACCCCCCTGCCCCCAGATTTTAGTAGTTTCTCTATCCTCCAAGTATAGTGTATTTATTTATATGTTTAAATGTATATATACTCTCTGTAGAATGTAAGCTGCTAGGTGGTGCAGCAGTGGATAGAGTGTCTGGCCTGGAGCCAGGAAGACTTGTTTTCCTGAGTTCAAATCCAGCCTCAGAAGCAGTAAGCTGTGTGACCCTTGGCAAGTCACTTCACCCTTTTAACCTTAGTTTCCTCATCTGTAAAATGAGCTGGAGAAGGCAATGGTAAACCTCTCCATTCTTTCTTTTTTTGTTGTTTCTTTTTTTTTTTTAATTTTTAAATTTTTTTCACTCCAATATTTCTGGCAAGAAAATCCCAAATTGGCTCAGGAAGAGTCAGACATGACTGAAAGATGACTCAACAACAAAGCACAATACATATATAGAGGGTGCTTAATTCTTGTCAAACATGGGAAATTGAGTGTTTTTGCTACGATGACAGAAATAATTAATTCAGGAGGAGGAGCATGTTTTTGAAGAAAGAGAATGTTTGATTTTGGACATACTGAGTTTGAAGTACTGGTAAGACATCCAAGTAAAGGTGCTCTGAAGGTTTGCAGCTAAGGAGAGACATCAAGGCATGAGATAGAGATACAGCTCCTGGTAAAGAGAGAGAGAGAGTGCTAAGGATGGAAAACAGGCTACCATGGGTTAAGGAGAGAGTGGAGGCATCTAGTATAGACAAGGGGTGGGAGGATCAAGCTATTTTGTCAGGTGGGGGAGAGGTGAGCGTGATAGTGAGCTGATGGGAGAGATTAGAAATTCATGAGAGAGGAATGATTGGAACATGGGTTTTAGAGCTGGAAAAAAGAACTCCCAGAGGTCCTCATTTTACAAATGAGGAAACCAAAGCTCACACAAATTAAATAACGTGTTCATGGTCATACAGCTAGAAAGCAGTATAGGAACACGAACCAAATCAGCCCCAGGTCAACTGACTCCAAATGCAATGTTCTCTCCACTATGTTCTATCACTTTGCTTTGAGCCAGGTCTTGGAGGAGGTGGGAGCAACGGCATGGGGAGAGATTTGACTTAGGAAGGAGTAGAGGTGGAAAGGGAACACATGTTTCAATGCTCCCTCCCATGTCTTCTCAGCAGGTGGTCACATGATCTGCTGTGGGTGTTAGGGGCCTTTAAGGAGGAATGGAAAAGGGAGTTGATAGGAGTCGAGTATTGCTAAGTAGCAGTGACGACCCAGCTGAGATTCTTCACCATAAATTTCCAGTGGGAGAGATCAGCTTGATTTTGTGACTTTCTCCCTCATTCAGCAAACAGGAATAGGTAAAGAAGAACTAATGATGTTATCCAAGGCTGAGGATCAAATGCTCACATTTTGTATTGTAGTTTTTTTTTTAATGTGTCTTCTTCACTAGACCCTAAGCTGGCACCAAAACCTTATTTGATCTTTGTATCTCCCCCATTGTTCTGCATCCATCTTTCCCTTGGTTTGCCAAATTTATGCCAAGCAGTGTCAAAATAGTCCTCCCTCCCTACAGTGTAATGGCAATTCATCTTTTCCATGCTCTTGCTTTATTGAACACAGAGTGTAAAGAAAGAAAATGCATCCAGCTAGTGGGGTCTTTGCTGTGGCTTAAAGTATATACTAATGATTATGGAGGCAGCCAGTGATCCAGGGCCTGGAGTGACCAACTGACTCTCTTGCTTGTCTTCCAAACAGCTTAGGTTGGCAGGGCACAGCAGACATCATTGGGGTTCCCTCCCTTTACCTCTCCTACCCACCTTGGTAGACTGCACATATTAACTGATAAACCAGAAGAATGGGCTCAGTAGCAGTGAGAGAAGTGATTGAATCTCAGCTACTTCTCTGGTTTCCCTTGTTTCAACACCTTCCTGCTCACCTCTAGCCCCCCCCCAATCTCCCCCACTCCCATTCCTCCCCTCCCCAGCATTGATCTGGGTGTTCTGTTTGGGTCATTAAGAGTATGAGTGAGAAAGACTACGCATACTTAGTTTCTTAGCTGTTGTTTTAAATGCCTTGATTAAGCAGCAGAGACTTGTTATTCCAAGGATTCTCCAACGGAACAGGGCTGTTTGGGAAGGAGAACTGCCATCTGATACCACTTTTCAAAGGCTTGCCTACATAGGGAATGAAAGGTGATCCTGATTTTGTCTTTCAATGGCTTTCCCATTGAAACATTACTGATCCATGGCAGTGCTGATATCTTTGAATGGGCCATCTTTTCGATACCTTACAGAATAATCTCCATAGAACTCCACCTTACAGAATAATACTAAGAAGACTTTTATTCTTGTGCCCAGTAAGTATAAGTGCTCTTTTTTTTTCTAATGGAAAACACAGGATCAGAGATCCACATTCTATGATGTGTGACCTTGGGCAAGTTACCTCACTACCATGGATCTCAGTTTCCTTCTCTGTAAAGGAACTAGAATAAATGAATTCTAAGGGAGTTCTTGCTCTGCACTGGTGGAAGGGGTTTCCACACTGGGAGTTTCCTAACACTAATGAGCAACCAGGTCCGAACCGAAAAGGAAAGGTCTAAAGTAACTCACCAAGATTTACACAGAGGCAGAAAAGGAAGGAACAGAGAACTGACTGCCCCAGTCAGATATAATGCCCTGTCGTATTGGTGTAGGAATTTGAAGTGTGCTGAATTATTGGACCAAGTTTGAAGTCTCTCTAGGTCAAGCCTAATGTTCTATCTGAGGTTTTAAAAGTTGGTCACCAAGGGATCTGAACTATTGGGGAAATCCTTTCTTTCTCTACCCTATTCATCAGGAGATACGCACGAGCCCCACAGCAGCAAGGAGTCACGGAAGGAGTGTAAGACACAGGCAGACTCAGAGCCAATGAACAAAATGAACACAGTTATGCAGTTCTCTCATGGCAGTTTATTATGGCATGAAGGAAGAACCATCCTGTGCTCAAAGCTGATGCTATATTACAAATGTATGGCTGAAGTAGGATGTGACTATTAAAATAGGATTCCACAAAGCATGAACATTTTAAGGCATTTACAATACAGTGGCTCTTCTATAAACAGACACTTAAATATACATGACTGTAGCTGCAGACAGAAACCATCAGAGAGACAAATCCCAAATGAACTCTTCATATCAATAGACTCTTCTCCTGAACTCCAAGTCTTACATTCAAACACATATTGAAAGGCCTTACCACCAGGAACAAATCACCTGTACACTACAGATATACACACTAGGGGTGCTGGGACCGGAGGCAGCCTTTCTTCCAGTCTGAATGAGAATGGTAAGGACGCTTTGCAGTCTCTCCGAGGTCTTCGTTCAGAGCAAGGCGAGCTTCTCCAGGAGACTTGCCTGGGGTGGCCCGTCTGGGGCTCAACATATTCCTTCCGATTGTCAGTATTTCTCATCACAGAGGAGGTTGCTGTTTAGCCCATCTCCACGCTAGACACTTAGCATGCTCATCTGAGGCATCCAAGAGAAATGGGAAGGAGACAAGAAGTCCCAAGGCATTTGTGTTCCTGGTCTTCCAATTGCCACTTGCTCAGTTTACCTAACACCCCTAGTTTGTCTTACATTATGTCAAACACACGCGTGTTTCAAGCGGTAATACACAGTATTACGGAAACTAACAAAATGATTTGCATATTTGTAACAAGGTGTAACAAGCAAAACTTCTATAATAAAACAATACGTAAGCCAGAGATTTATTTACAAACTGTCACAAAGAGAAGTATAAATAATACTTCTATATTGAATGCTTAAGAAAACACCATTTACAAAATTTGGATATATACAGTCACTTGAAAAATGGCCAATATTCAACCTTGTCACAGGTAAAGAGCTGGCTCCAACTCAGTGATGGACAAAAACTAGCTTTGGGTATGTGCCTGTGCGGTTGGGGTTTTGTGTGTGTGTGTGTGTGTGTGTGTGTGTGTGTGTGTGTGTGTGTTGTGTGTCTAGTGGGTCTGTGTTTTTCTGTTTTGTTTTCCCTCACCCCCCCCCCCAGCCAGGGAAGAAGGGGATCAAATCTGGGTACCTGCTGAGAGCTAAACGTGACCAGAGCTCTGAGTGTGCTGCCCCAAGATGTCATCGATCATTCTCAAGTTGTTCAGCCACTCTTCATCATTGTTGCTGCTGCTTTTCATGAGGGAATCGATGAAGTCTGTCTCACTGCAACTGTCTGGCAAAATGGACTCATTCTGCTGGGGGCCAAAATCATACTGGGGCAGCTCGGCCGAAGCACCCATCCTACTGAAGGTCCCAGACGCCTGGCTTGTGATGGGATAGCTCGGTGGCTCGATGCCTTGGGCTGGGCTGATTGGGTTGAAACTGGACACGCTTTGGGGGAGGGGTTTCATGACATTCATAGCTGGCAATGGGGTTCTGGTTAGACTTTGCCTCAGACTCTGGCTGTTGAGCATGTTGAGGCTTTGAGCAGGCTGGCCTATGTTCACTTTTGGAATCTGCCTGACTCCAGGGGCAATCTGATTGGGGGGTATCACTGACTGAGGTGAAAACTGTTGACCTGTTAGAGTGGATCTCACATTTTGTTTGGAGAAAAGAGGGTTGGTGGAGAACTGCTGAATGCTGGTGTCTAGTTGGCTCTGATTGGGCATTCGAGAGGCCACTGTAGAGATCCAGGCCTGAGGGGAGGAATTGGGATACATGTTGGAGATCCGGGGAATATTGGGCTGCCGTAACTGGTGAGGGCTTGCAGATTGGTTTGCTAAGGAGCTGGAACTGAACCCAGGCAGGGTCATTCCAGGCTTGACTGCTGAATGACTGCTGTGAACCGTCTGGCTGACGGAGCTCAGACTAGCTGAAGTTTGGTTCTGTCGAATGGGGACATTAAAGTCGGAGCCAGAGGGAAAAATACCCTGTTGTTTCCCTGGGGCCTGGGGGATCATAACCATGCCCCCTGTGCTCTGGTTTCCAGTAGTTGAACTGATTCCAGGGGTCAAGGTGCTCTGAAGGATCCCAGGTGTGGATGGCATCCTGCGAGGATTAGGTGAGGGAGTCGGCATGGACTGGCCACAGTCAGAAGTCATCTGCTGTGGCATGGCTGCTCAAAGAAAGGAACATGGTAAATGAGACATTTTTGCTCTAGTGGCATGACAGGGGTGGGGTGGGTAGGAAAAGCTTCACCAGGTGCAGTGTGGGGGGAGGAGGAGGATGGAAGTGCCAGGGGGAAGTGTTGGGTAGGAGAAAACCAGGCATCACCTGACCCACAAGGTACAGGTGAGTTAGGAGAAAGCAGAGTCACGAATCAGATCTTTGCCCTCCCACCCCCCAAGTCTGTTTTTCTTATGGTACTTTGAATTTACTCTCAGAATGATATCTAGTTAGACCTTTGCCTAGTCTTTATCTGTCTGTCTGTCCATCCTTCTATCTGTTTATTTTTGAGACTAGGTCTCCTATCTCACCCTGGCTGGAAGGGCATAGGCCTGATTCTAATATCAATCAGCACAGAAGCTTTAACCTGCTCCATTTTTCTGATCTGGGCTGGTTTTCCCCTCCCTAGGTAGCCTGGTGAATTTCTGCCCTAGAAGAATTACCACACTGGTGCCACAATTAGTATGGACACCCAACTGACTTTAGTCCTATTGCAGCTCAGAACTCCTAAGCCCCAGCAATCCACTAGCCTCTGTCGCTTCAGCAGTAAGGACTATATGCATGTGCTACCATGCCCAGGACCTGTTGGTCTTTAAGAGACAAATTTATTTTGATTTCTCTCTTGAGCTAAATAGGACATTTTCAGTTTGGAAAACCTTTCTCTCAATGGGATGTCACTTGGGCCATAAGCAAATGGCTATACCACATGATGAGCTTTAAGGATGACAGATTCCAGCAAGGAATACTTCATGAAAGGCCTTGCTAGCTTCTAGACCTCATGTCCCCTCTAAAGTTTGAGTAACAGTGAGATTATCTCCTTACTTGAAAACTGACTCATCTGTTGGCAGAGAAAGGGAGCCCGCTGGTCAGATGGCACTGCCATGACATTTGGTCTCTGCTTTTCCTGCTAAAGAGAAAATGAAAAAGACATGTTACACTAGAGCTATTAAAACACTGATGAGGAACAGTATCTGGCAAGCGCTACGTGAGGGAGGCCTATGGCGCCGTCTGGGTATGGGAGAATGAATGGGGACATCAATACCTGAACACAGATTTGGTAAAGGTAAAATGACAGCCAGTCATTTGCACCTCTCACCTGAAGCCATCTAACTTGTCCAATTCAATGCAATGCAATTTGAGGCACCACTGGAGATACAAAGACAAGGATGAAATGGTTCTTTCCCTCAAGAAGCTCACATTCTACTTGGAGTGATGCAACATGATGAATACAAGAAAGTAAAGACAAAGTGTGCAAAAAATCATTTTGGTAAGGCCTTGAATAGGAGGGAGCAACTGAGCTATGTTTTGAAGGAAGTCAGGGATTCTAGAAGGTAGAGGTGAGACATAGAGGATCACCCATGTAAAGGCAAAGAGGTGAGAGATAAAATGTCATTTGACTGGAACAGAGAGTACATTAAGCAGAGTAATATAAAATTTGATTGGAGCTGTGGGTGGAGCTGGGTTGTAGAGGTTTCAATGTAAGGCTGAGGATATTTGTATTTTATCCTAGAGGCAATAGAGAGCCATTAAAATGTTTTGAAAGGGAGGTGTGTGGCGAGATCTGTGTTTTAGGAATATTAACTTGGCAGCGGTGTGGAGGATGGATCTTTCTTTTTTCCTTTAAAAATATTTTATTTGTTTTAATTGACAAAACTCTGCCTTCTGATCCTTAGAACCCCCACTTCCCCTGTTGAGAACAGAAGATAAACAAAACCTGTCACAAACATTTATAGTCAATCAAAACAAATGTCCACATGGGCCATGTCCAAAAAAACCTCGAATCATTCTGCACTGAGTCCTCCATCTACCTCTCCGTCCAGAGGTGAGTAGGCTGCTTCATCATTAGTTCCCTAGAATCCTGGTTGGTCTTTACACTGAAAAGAGTTTCTAATTCTTTCAAGGTTGTTTGCCTTTACCATATTGCTGTAATTATATAAATTATTCTCCTGGTTACGTTTACTTTACTCTGTATCAGTTCATACAAGTCTTCCAGGTTTCTCTAAAGCCATTGGAAGATAGTTTGGAAGACAGGAAGTGGGAACACCAATTAGGAGGCTATCGCAGTAGTTCAGTTGAGAAGTGATAAACCCTGACCTGGGAACCAGGGGAAAGGTTGTATGAGCAGAGAGAAGTGGACAGATGGAAGAGACATTGTGTAGGATCAAGAAGACCTGGCAGCTTAATGAGGGAGAGGGAAGAGTCAAAGAATGACTTCAGGGTTGTCAGCCTAGGTAACTGATAGGATGATGGTGTCCTCAACAGACATGGGGGAAAATAGAATGGGTTCTGGTTGGATATGTTGTGTTTGAAATGTTTATGGAACATTCAGGTAGAAGTGCCTAGTAGGCAATTGGCTATATAGGGTGAACTTCAGGAGAAAGACGAGGTCCAGATATATAAAGATTTGTTGTCATCTATATAGAGGTCATAATTGACCCCGAGAGAGTAGAGAATTGAGAGAGAAGAAAAGGCCTGGGACAGAGTGTTGGGGGATTGCCTACATTTAGTGGAGAGGAAAATGATAATGAAGATTCAACAAAGGAGCATGAAAAGGAAGTCAGATAGGAAAGGAGAACCAAGAGAACCACAAGCTAAGGGAGGAGAGAGTGTCCAGGAGAGGAGTAGGTAATCAACAGCATCAAGACGGATGAAGATTGAAAAAAGCCCACTGATTTGAACTGGTAACTACCTTGGAAAGAATATCTGCGGTCAAGTGGTGAGGTTGCAAAGGAACTGAGGAGTGTTGTGAGACCCTGGGCTCAGCTAACCTGTGGCAGCCATGGCAGAGAGACAGGCCTCTGCATAAGTAACTTGTAAGAAGCGATTTCCCTGTTGGGTCCTGGGTTACCTGTGGATGATGGGACCTGGAGAGCTCTGGGTCACTTGGGAATCTTCATTTTGAAAACATGGAAGAGTACCAACAGGCGTCAGGAGCATTAATACCCTTCCATCTTGTATCTTCCATTGGAATCATAGGTTTTCAATGTAGCTTTGCTAGCTGCCCCCTGACAGCTTGCCTTATTGGGCAAGGAAGAAAGCAAGCTTGTTTCCATTCTTTCATCCCATGAATACTTCTTAGAGACAGAATTGGTGGGTCAAAATTCAGGGAAAGGAAGCTCAACTTTGGACTTTATTTCCCAGTTAGTCTTCCCATTTGAGATGAGGGTCAGGGTGGTACCTTTCCCAGGCCAGGCAGATTCCCAGGATGCCAGGCTGGAACATAGCTCTCCGCAAAGCCAGGGCACTACCGCTTTCTCTCCAAGTTCAAAGGAATTTAGCTTCCCCTATTTGTCACTGAGTGAATGCCCCAAGCTAGAACCCTCCTCTAGAATTCCTAAACCCCCTAGTATCAGGGTCCCTCTTTTTCCGCACTTGCTCCTATATTGCCTTAGATTGTTAGTCATATTATCTTAATATCTTTTGCTTCCTTCCAGGTTCAACTTGGGCACTACCTCCTATCAGATCCCCCCAAAGATTTCAACGAGATCTCAAATGATCTTTTATTTATTTAATCTGTTTGTATATTTTATACTTCTCTCCCAGTAGAATGGAGGCTCCTTGGGGGCATGACTCTTTCAGCTTTGGCTTCGCATATAGTAGACAATTAACAAATATTTATTGACTTGATTAATGACTGACTGGATTAAATTCCTACGTGTGTCTTGTTACCCCAACTCAAAAGCTCCAGGATGGCAGAGGTTGTTTCCTACATTTATTTTGTATTGTCAGAACACCTGGCACAACACTGAGCACAGAGTAGGCATTCAATAAAGGCTTCCTGAATGAATACAGGGAAGCACATCTGGCTCAACAGCAGTGTGAACTAGAGCTATTCAGCAATAGAACAGGGCTGTCTTGTGAGGTTGGAAGTGTTTAAGGAAAGACTGGAGATTCCTGTGTGATAAGACTAGGTTAGTCTAGTTGACCTCTAAGGTCATCATGCATTCATCCATGAATAAATCATCTGATACAGTAAGTAATTGAGCTCTCATTGCCAACCGTTCTTCTCCTTTAACTCCCGACACCCTTCAAATCCAGAGAGAAAGCTGTATTTAGCCTCAAACCTACTGGGAGACCAGATAGGGAGCTTAATGTCTTCCAGTGGAAAAGCAAGAATGGAAGGGGCAAGTAGGCCATTGTTAGCCTAGTCCACAATCCTGAAGCATCTCAGAGTTGGCAGAGGGAGGGACAGAGCAGGGCCAGAAAGAGCAATAAGTTTGCTCTAAAACACAGGAGCCAGCTATAGGTTAGCCAAAGGGGCATAGAACTCTTACATAAAATCTTTGGCTAGCTAGTCTGGCAGAAAAATTCGTGGCTCCACCACTGAGTTCTGTACTTACTCCACCACGGAAGCATGCTAACTGGAGTGCCAGTAGTATGTCATGGCAGCTTTTGGGATCTACATGGACAACTGACAACTGGAGATGCAATGTTAAGTGTTCTAAGGCGATCCACACCTTCCCTTCCAACCCCCTCCACCCAAAGAAGAAACTCAACTCCCACAAACCAAAGAACATCTATCAAACTACTCGGGCACACATTGCCCATAGAAGCTGCATGACTCCAACCTGCATGATATGCTGCCTGCGCAGGATCTGCTGCTTGAGCAAATGGTTTCTCATGCATCCATTCACTGTGGCCGCAGTGGCTGCTGGAATGGAGCTGCCTGCACTCTGGAGAGGGCCTGCTTCCTGAAGTCTGGCAGCAATGCTGGGATTCCCATCCTGCCAAGAAAGTAGAAAGAATAAAATTGTACAGGGAAGATTACAAAAGAAACCATTTTAATGAGCAGTGGGTTTTCCTTTCTGTCCCAACCTCAGCCCACTTCCTGTCTTATGTCCCACTATACCCTCCAGTGGACCTCTCAGAGCATGGAGATAGAAAGGCACGTTGATCAGGGGAACTGAGAGGTTCTGTTTGGACTCCTCTTCCTGGTACCTGATTGTGTCAGAGCATTAAGGAGAAGGGAGAGTGGCACTTTGAGGGGGACTCAGAGATGCCTCTTTCCTTCTTCCCTGATCTGGTCTCCAAATATGGCTCAGATTAAACCAAAGTCCTAAGCACTTTGCCACAGTTACAGCTCTGTCTAGAAAACCTGACCAAAGAGAAAATGGTGGGGGAGGAGAATCTATACAGAAGGACAAAGAGAAAAATGAGCTAAGGACATGGAGAGGAATGAGAATCTGCTTTATGAGAATGCATGAAGTAAGGGAAGTAATTTTACTATATGGTACATATGACAACAATAATACAAATAATAAATAATAGCTGACATTTATTTAACACTTTCAGGTTTGCAAAGTGTTTGCTTTTTTTTTTTTTGGTTCGGTTGTTTTTTGTGGGTTGTTTTTTTTTTTTGGTGAGGCAGCTGGGGTTAAGTGACTTGCCCAGAGTCACACAGCTAGTGAGTGTTATGTGTCTGAGGCATAATTTGAACTCAGGTCCTCCTGATTCCAGGGCTGGTGCTCTATCCACTGAGCCACCTAGCTGCCCTGGCAAAGTGTTTTAAGTGAATTTACCTCATGTGATCCTCTGAGGTTGATGCTATTATTACTCTCACTTTTCCGATGAGGAAAGTGAGGCTCAGAGAGTTAAGTCATTTGACTTGGGTCACACAACTAGTAGCTAGTTAGTATCTGAGATAGGATTTGAACTGAAGTCTTCCTGATTCCAAGTTCAATACTCTAAGTGTGACTCTGGAAAGCTTATATCAAAAGAGGTAAGCAAATCAAAGTTTGAGTAGCTCAATGGAATAAAATGGCTAGCCCAACCATGGAGAGATTCCCAAGTCACAGTAGCACTGACAATACATGTACACCCCACACCATGGATTGCCAGATTTGGGGCATCTTCATCAATTTTAAAGCAGCTGATATTGAGTACCACTTCCCAGTATGATTCACTTCACAACATCTGAATGTTAAAGTGAACATCTGGTTGGGAAAAAGCCGAAAGAAAGGAATCAGAGAAAAAACTCTCTAACTCATATATGAAGAAAAGAACCACAGAAAGTTTGAGTTTAAGGGACTTTTGGGAGGCTTCTACTCAAAACCTTTCATGTTACAGATGGGGAAACTGAGGTGGGAGGAGGTGACTTGCCAAAAATCATAGAGCTAATTAGCAACAGAACTACAATTAGCACCCAGTTAACAGACACTTAATCCAATGCTTTTTCCAACATGCCACATTGCCTCTGGAGGGTATATTCAGTAGCCAAGCAGAGCACCCACACTCAGATTCCTATTCCTGCTTTCATATCCAACTTTCCCATTATTAGGGTTTGTTATCATTGGCAGAAAGAACCATGCACATTCTCTCCAGCATTCTTCCAGAGGCCATGCTTCCTTTGTTTTCCAAATGGAGGCCCCCCATCCTTTGTTTCGGAATCAATGTTATCAAAGAGAAACCCAAAGAAAAGAGTTGCAGCCTTTTGACACTGAGAATTAGAAGCTTGTGAAAACAGAGAAAACAGGAAATGACCAGTGTTTTTAGTGACCAGAAGGAAATGGTGGCTAAAAGTTGCTGCTTAGTAGCGGGACACTCTAGTTTTTTGCTTAAATACAAGAGATTACCCAAGCTATTGGAAGATTTAAAAAAAAATAAAAGTAATGACAAAAGTCATCAAAATGACTCAA